>NC_091582.1:27993513-27998513 GCF_042767895.1 Penaeus vannamei | reverse complement strand
TCCTTCCCCTCTCTTTTATCTGCGGTTTTGTCACACGTCTTTCCCTCCTTGTGTGGTTCTCTTTCCTTTCTCTTCTTATTTCCGGTTCTTTGTTCCTTTCTTTCCTATTCGCCTTTTTTATTCCTTTTTGTCTCTACCGTTATGTATATTGATATGATTTATATATAATTTTCATCTTTGTGACAAAATATAGATGCATACTTCTATATATATCACTGAGTATAGAAATAAGGATGATACATATGGATAAAAGAGGGAAGACATGAATAATGAAAAAATAGATAGTGATAATGATGAAAATAAAAGGGATCCGTGAGAAGGCAAGAGGGGAAAATATTGAATAATAAAAAAAGAAGAAACAGGGAGAAAGAATAAAGCTGAGGCTCAAGAAAAGGTTAGAAGGGACGAATATAGAGCTGGCAATACTTGAAATAAGAAGGGTAAACATGATCATATTAGTGATAACAGCGGTGGTAATGAAAACGATAATCATCTTTCACGTGAAGAAACGCAGCAATGTCGTTGAGAAATGGAAGTGTTCAACATGAGTAACTGAAAATTACTGATGAACGAATTAGATGGTCAGTGATAAAATAATCCAACACTTTGCGAACAACAGCGAGAAAAAGACGATCAGCTGATTAGGCCAGCTGGTGACCTGTGCAAGAGATACTGTCCTTGCTAAGACCCCTTAGACATGACCTACTTTTGTTGAGAAATACCTCTGGAGGGACTGACTGGGCTCAACCACAACACCGGTGAAAGTAGGATCAGTATGCAGGAGTTAGGGGGGGGGGGGTGGAGGGTGCCAAGGGTGCCAGGCTGTGGCGCTGAGCGGTAACCTGGTGGAAAACGAGACGGAACCTGATCTTGAACCTGGAATGGCGTGGTTGACGACAGGTCATCCGTAAAGCTGGTTGATGACAGGATGTTGAATGACGGGTCTGAGGGCGAGCGAGAGGGCAGAAAATACTTCTCATCCTCGCGACCTCGAGTTGAGGCCATAAAGGGAGGTATCTGTCGTAGTGAGTGGTGAGGGAGAGCCAGAGGCACTGGCACTCGAGCGACTGGAGGTCACAGGAGTTAAGAGCACGTTAGGAACAATGAAACGGAGAAGGTTCCCAGGAAGGAATTAAAGGAGAGAAAACCGAGGACCTCATTCTGTGGGACATTAATGGCCCGCCAGTCAAACGCACAGACTCAAACACACGAGGAAACAACGTGCAATTCTCTCTGCAACGGAGAAGGGAATGGAAAAAAAGGTGTAAAGAAGAGGAGAGAAAGGCTGCAAGACCCCCGGCCTTCCCCTCCGAAGAGCCCAGGGATGCGCGGCCGAAGGGAAGGCCGCAGAGGCGTGGAGGCACTTTCGCTTTATGGGCCTTGAGGTAGGCCATAAAAGTGGGCGAGGCGAGGATTGACCACCCTGAATGTTTGATGACAAGGCTCCGACTCCGCTGCCTCGATGACAGCTGCTCAAGACGACGGCGGAAGGAGGTTTGCGAACATGCAAGACCTTCCTTGGCTGTTAAAGTCCAAATAATCTTTAAAAATGGTATTTTATCGGGACTGTAAGCATTTTCACATCAAAGCGGCTGTGTGTTTGTGTTTGCGGATCACTAGAGAGATCACTATATAAATAGGAAACGGGCGCCGAAAGGTTTCAATACAAGAGCGATTATGGATAATAATAAAATGTTACAACGCCACATAGAACTGGGCTTTATTAAGGGTAGCCTGTCATTCGTCTTTCGAAATGGGCCGTTCAGTTGATACTTTTTACTCTAATGAGGTCTGGGTTTTGTGGCTCTGTCATGAAAAAGAAATAATGATTTTTATTCTTTCCCGGCGTGGCTACGGTGAAATAATGCAGTTGCCAAGTACCATTATTTATTCATCAGCGAATTCCTCAAGAAAAAGGAAAACATCTTAGCTCGGAGGAGAGATTAAGGATGTCTTAGGAACATCACCTATGCACGGGCTCCTTAGACTCGAGAGCTCCTTAGCTGAAGGTCCAATCATTAAGGGGGCTTTACCGCTTGTTCCCGCTAAGTGGATGATCCCAGGCAGATGAGGGCTGTCTGCTGGCTGCACCATAAAGCCATTTCATATCTGCCATTTTTTAAGTCGCCTGTCTTTCTTCCTTTTCTTCTCTTTTTCTTCTTTTTCTCCTTCTTCTTTTTGTTCTTTTTCTTCTTTTTAACGATTAGTGGAGGTAGGATAATGTACTGTCAGCCTGTGATTCTAATCGATTTTAACCCATTCTTAGAGGAGTGACTCGATTGGTTTCCTCGTCTCGCAGATCAGACAGGGGGGCGCTGGGTCATTCCGTTTTAATGGCCTGAGAAATTGTGAATAACCCAGCAGAGCACTCATATCTCCTCAGGCATAAACCAATTAGGGTAACAACAGAACATGCCAGAAACTGTATTTGCATTGCTAATTGTCTAAGTTCGGGTTAGAAATGTAGTTAACGGGGTATATTTTTAGAGAAACTATGAACTACAAAAGTGATATGTTACGTATGTGCTATTTTTGTCTTCTTTTTTCTTTTTTCTCAACGAGTTTTCTCGTTATTAAAGTTGCGGTAATTTTATCTTTAGAGTTTGATAATGAATCTAACTTCGTGTATCTACCTAATTTTAGTATATCGTATTACCAGTGAGACACAGCTCATCTACATGAAATGCTTGATCATTTCTTAAAAAGGCGGAGGACCATACCACCATTACTGCTAGTTGGCCAAAATTTCCACTCTGCGGAATATTGCGGGAGGGAGTGCAAATGTCGCGAAATTTTATGCACGATATTTGAGGACATTTACTTCTATTAGTATGATCTTGTTGTTGTAGTTTCAAGATTTATCAATAATAGATCGTTAGCATTCGTGGTAGTATTAGTATAGCTAGTGCTATCATCATTAATGTTTATACTTTCCGTTGCCATGATTATTATTAATATTACACCAACTACTATTTCTACTACTTACATTGATGCCACAATTTACTACCACTACCACTCCTACTAATTTATCACTACCATTTCTACCATTACTATTACTATTATCACTATTACTGTAGCTATCACCATTACCATTATTGTTACCTTTTCTACAACACCTGCTACTACCGTTACTACTACTACTTCTACTATTGCTACTACGACTACTACTACTATTGCTACTACTGCTATTACTACTACTAATACTTCTAGTGCTATTACTATTACTCCTACTGCCACTATACTACTACTACTGTACTAGTGCTACTATACTGCTACTGCTGCTGCTGCTACTACTATTGCCTCCACCACTATTATCTCTACCATCATCTCCATAATCATTGTCATTACCATTAGAACGCCTTTTTAAGTGCCGAATCAGATATTGGTTGTCACGGTTTGGAAATATTTCTCACTGTATCTATAAGATCCGTTTCCAACGTGATTCACTCGGAGAAAATAGCGCAGTGAGACCCCAACTCTTCCGTAGGAGCAGTGTTCCAAGTTCAACCTGCTTCCAGCTGTATCTACCGCCTGGTTTCGCGTACCCCTGATACGGAGGCGAGCGGGTACTGGACCTTGCCTGAGGGTGGCCCGTAATTATTGGTAACCTCATCCAAAGCAAGGAGAAAAAAGACAATACTTCACAACCGGATGTAGTTTAGCCTCATACCATGAGGTGGTAAATGCAGTATGGGCGCCTACGTGGATTTTTTTTTTTTTTTTTTTTTTTTTGTTGGGGGTGACCATATCCATTCCGACATCGCCATCATCTAGAACCCTGTCTTTCAAAATCCAAATGTAAAGAAAAATTAAAAGATTTCACGCATTCTTTTATTTATTTTATTTATTTATTTTATTTTATTTTTTATTTTTATTTTTTTTATTATTTTTTTTTTTTTGACACCGACCCCACGCCAGCACAATAGATGTATCTTAAGAGGGCATGTCAGCGCCCCAGGGTATTGATCATCATCTGTTTGTATGTTATTGTATAAACAAATAAGGGAACGAGAGGGTAAATGGTGAAAGTTTCCAGATAGGATACAGTATGTTCGATATAGATTAGATAGATAGAGAAGCAGATAGATGGATGTAGATAGATATTATATATACATATATATGTACACACACACACACACACACAGACACACACTCACACACACACACACACACACACACACACACACACACACACACACACACACACACACACACACACACACACACACACATATATATATATATATATATATATATATATATATATATATATATATATATATATATATATATATATATATATATATATATATAAGAATGAAAGATACATCCACACACACAAATACACATACATACATGCACATGCACACACACGAACAAACAGACACATAGAGATACATACACGCAGACACACATGCATAAACAAACACACACACATGCATAAACAAACACACACACATGCATAAACAAACACACACACACGTATTTACACACAAGCGTAAAATATGTTTCCCTACATTTGTATGAAATATTTTGAAATTACAGTAAAAAAAAAAAAAAAAATCGTGCAATAATTTCTTTCATGCAATCATTTTTCTCTCGTCATCGTTAATCCAATCTGAAAAACTGTTGTAACATATTTTTTGAGAATTTCTTTAGATGAAAGACTGATAAACTAAGTCATTGTGTAATTCAGGTGTAATGATAAGAAATATTATCTTCAATATCAGTCATTACTATAAAAAAAAAATGTGAATAATCAATCATAATTTCTATTCTTCCTTGTTTTCATTTCTTCATTCTATTTTGTTCGTATTCTTTACTTCTCTTCTTTTTCTGTTTTTCTTTTCTTATTCCATTTTTCATCCCCTCCTTCTTCGTTCTTGTTTTTTATTCACTTTTTTCATCCTTGCTTATACTTGTTTCCTTTTTTAATTTTCATTTCTTATTCCTTCAATCTCTTTTTATTTTCATTATTACTTGTTTTCATCCCTTCCTTC
>NC_091582.1:27965496-27967996 GCF_042767895.1 Penaeus vannamei | reverse complement strand
TGAGCCCAATCTGTTGTGGGAGGCGAAGGGTGCGTGGGGAAGGGGGAGGGGGGAGGGAGGAGTAGGAAGTGTTAAGGGGAAGGAGGAGTGTGTTGGGTTTCGAATGTGTGTGTGTATGTTCGTGTGTGTACACGTGTGTGTGTGTGTGTGTTTATGTTTGTGTGTTTGTGTGTGTGTGTACGTGTGCGCGTGTGTGTGTACGTGCGCGTGCGTGTGTACGTTTGTGCGTGTTTATACGTGTATGCTCATGTATACATACCTGTACACGCGTACAGATACATCACCGTACTCCTCGAGGCGTCCATCCGCCCCCACGAACAAGTCTACACACAGACGAACACACAAACCCTCCATATACACAAAAAGACGCCATATGAACACAGGAAATTTCCCAAAGTTACGAAATTCACACAAATTTCACGAGTTCTTTTTCCTCATCAAGTGTTTTTCTTATTTCTCCTTAGATCGAGGACTTCCGCTCTCTTGGGGCAATTGAACATATAGAACCCTTATTCTGAACATTCAAAACCCTATTAGATTGTTGATTGTGGTGATCAGTGACGAAAATGGACGTGTAATATGTTTTTTTTTTATGTTAATGAGGAAGGAACAAGGTTTTTTCTATTTATCTGTCTATCTATCTGCCCATCTCTCTCTCTCTCTCTCTCTCTATCTATCTATCTATCCATCTATCTCTTTCTCTCTCTCTCTCTCTATCTATCTATCTATCATCTATCTATCTATATCTATCTATCTATCTATATCTATCTCTATATCTATCTATCTATCTATCTATCTGTCTATCTATCTATTTATCTATCTATCTATCTATCTATCTATCTATCTATCTATCTATCTATCTATCTATCTGTCTATCTATCTATCTATCTATCTATCTATCTATCTACCTACCTACCTACCTACCTACCTACCTACCTACCTACCTACCTACCTACCTACCTACCTACCTATCTATCTATCTATCTATATATATATATATATATGTATATATATATATATATATATATATATGTATGTATGTATGTATGTATGTATGTATCTTTCTTTCTTTCTTTCTTTCTTTCTTTCTTTCTTTCTTTCTTTCTTTCTTTCTCTCTCTCTCTCTCTCTCTCTCTCTCTCTCTCTCTCTCTCTCTCTCTCTCTCTCTCCACCTAGTTTAATGAATGTAATAGATACATGTAACATTAAGAATGGTAAGAATAATCATAAAGCATGTAGATAAAGACAAGTGTAATAACATCATGGTAAAAATGGTGATAATGATGATGATAATGAGGATGGTAATGATGATAATGATAATTAGGATAATAATGATAATAAGGATGATGATGATGATAATGATGGCGATAATGATAGTAGTTACGGTACTAATAGTAATACTAATAGCAATACTAGTGGTAATACTAATGGAAATGTTAATGCTAATGTTGATGTTAATACTAATGCTAATGGGAATACTGATACCAATGATAATAATACCAATAGTGAGTAATAGTAATACTAACTCTAATACTAATGTTAATTTTAAAGTTAATGGTGATTAAACAACAACAAACACAGGAAACACAATGATAATCTTTAACAACAACGAACTACAAAAAAAAATATCATAAGTAAAAAGAGGACATAAGGAAATGATGAAATCGTAATAATAATTCAAAGCTACAATAATGATGACAGAATAATCACCTTCATCATTTTTATATTAATCCACGAGACATAAAAAAAAACAATAAAATATTTAAAAAATTTGAAAAATAAAAGGTATTTTAAAAAAGAACAATAAAATACATATATATATATATTTTTTTTTTTTTTTAATACATTTACGTACATTAATAGCGAAGGGATAACATGTGAGATTGAATATTGAGAGAAAATATTAAAACATGAGCTTATATGAGTAAAAATAAATAGACAAATAAAACTCCATAAGCCGAGACGTTAATCCAGATTATCTGTTTATTTTTATTTATTTCTTTGTTTTGTTAATCCTCTTTTTCTGTGATCTTGATAAGACAATAAATAATACAGCATAAACAGGTTGTTTCTAATCAATAATTTTTGTTGTTGTGTTTTACTTTTTTTTTTTTGTATTTAATATTTCTTCGTTTCTGGTTTATTATTCAATCAAAACGTTATTCTTTACCTTTTGTGTTATTTCCTCTCCTTCATCTCCTTTTCTCCTTTCAATCTGTGTGTCTCTCTTCCCCTTTTCTTACATGTCCACTTTTGTCTTTTGTCTTATTATTATTATCATTTTGTTTCTGCTTCTATTTTTTCTTCTTTCTCTTTTTCTCCTTCTTTTGCTTCTTCTTCCTTTTCTTCTTCTGCTGCTGCTTTTTCTTCTTCTTTTTCTTCTCCTCCTTCTTCTTCATCTACTCCACCAACTTTTTATCTTTATTTCTATATTCTTTCTCTCTTTCTCTAATTCTCCCGTTCTGTTTGCCTTGCATTTTTTCAATCTTGCATTCCTTTT
>NC_091582.1:27950496-27955496 GCF_042767895.1 Penaeus vannamei | reverse complement strand
GCAGTTGATAATGATGGGAGTGATAACCATATGACAAAAATCAATAGTACAGATAATGATAAGAAGAATTATTATTAATACTTTACTATCCCCACCATTCCCATTATTATTATCAATATCATCATTGATATTATTCTTATTATCATCATTTTCGTCATTACTATTTTTTCATTACTATTATCATTCTCATAATTATTATTATCATTAATTTCGTTTCATCTTCATTTTCATTTTCATCATCTTTATCTTTATCGTGATCATAATACTTGCAAGATAATGATAAAGGTAATAATAACACAAGGAATCAGTGATTATAATATTACATCAAATTTTGTGGAAAAATAGTCTACCCACACACCTAACCTCCCCGTACCCATCACCCCCACACTCACTCCGCCCCCACCATACACCCACAACCCTATAACCCCATATCTCCAACCCAACCCAACCCCTCTACCCCCACCCCTCGCCAATCCCTCTACCCCTCTACCCCATCCCAACCCCTCTACCCCCACCCCAATCCAACCCCCCTACCCCCACCCCTCTACCCTTTCCCTCACCCACACTAATCCCCCACCCCCCATACCTCGCGTTGGGCTGAAGCAATGGGTGCTAATGGGGGGCGCGAGGAGAGGAAGCAATGGGAGGCGTGAAGTTAGTGTTAAGTGAAGCAGGTCGAGGGAGCTCGGAGCAATTAGCAACGTAGGGGGGGGGAGAGAGAGAGAGAGAGAGAGGAGGGGGGGGGGGAGGGGGTGGTCTTTGAGGGGGGGGGGGTTGGAGAGGGTGTGTGGGGCGGGGGAGGGGTGGTCTTTGAAGGGGGGGGGGGGGGTATTAGGAGCGGGTGTGTGGGGCGGGAGGAGGGGTGGAAGTAGAAGGGTGGGGGGTGTCGGGAGGGGAGGGGTGGATGCTGAAAGGGGGGGGGGGGGTGAGGGGAGAGGGGGCACGTAGAAGGGGGAGAAGGGGGTGGGGGAGGGAAAAGAGGAGGAGCAGGAGGAGGGGAGGGATAGAAAGGAGGGGAAGGGATGAAGGAGAGCTGGGAGTGGGGAGGGGGAGGAGGAGGGGAAGGAAGATGAGAGAGAGAAGGGTATGAGACAGTAGGGTGTGTTGAGGAGGGAGGCGAGGAGACGGAGGGAGGAAGGGAGGGCCGAAGAGGAGAGTATAGGAAGAATAAAGGAGGGAAGAAGGAAAGGGCGTAAGATGGGAGGGATGTTTGGGGAAGGGGGAAGAAAAAAGAAGGAAATGAGCAGGGTAAAGAGATAATGAGAATGAGAGAGAGAGAGAATAAGACAGACAAACATACATACAGACAGACATAGAGAGAGAGACAGACAGACAAACATACATACATACATACAGAGACACAGACAAACATACATACATACAGAGACACAGACAAACATACATACATACATACAGACAGACAGAGAAAAATACAGATAGACAGACATACATACACACAGACAGACAGACAGAGCAGTACTAACCACGACTCGGACAAAAAAGTCCCCAAACCCCTTCGAGCGCATTTCAAAACGCCATACACAGCCATCCCCGCAACACGAACCCGCCAACACACAAAAACGAAACTCAGCGAACCTCCTCCACAAGGAATACGAAGTCAGCATAAAACCCAGAGCGAGGAGTAAAATGGCGAAGACAATGGCCAAATGAGTCATCCATGTTTCGAGAAAGGATGAACCACTAAGAGGCCCCCGTGTTGAGTGACTGTTATTCCTGCATCATATTGATTGTGTGAGGAGAGTACACACTATATACTCCCTGTATTCATGGCGTCCCCTAACGAGTGGAAATGGTGCAGGAAAGTTGTGGAAATGGATAGGTTTAAAGATGACAATACACCTCGCTGGTAATCAGGCGACTGTATAAACAAAGTAGGTGAAATGCATTTAAAAAAACAACAGTTGAGGTGTATTTGAAAAGAAGAGGAAGTTAAATACAGCCACATAAATAATGTTTAAAAACGTGACATTACGAGAGAGAAAAAAGAAAAAGAAAAAATTGTGTTCAGTGGTAATATATTTTTTAAAATAATAGCCTGTTGGCGTTCCCACCTGAAGTGGAATCCAGTTTGACTCGAAACGTCGCTGTTTTCTTCATTTTGTTGTTTTTCTTTTTTCTCTTTGATATAGATGTACTTTCCATTGTTTTATTACACTTACCTATATACGTGTTGTGAAAGGGAGAGGAGTCAGTAAACGGAAAAGATTGGTGAATGATTAAATGATGACGTCATCTCCCTTGATTTAGGGGAGGGGGAGGGGGAGGGGAGGTGTCAAGTCCAGCACTTTTGACCGACGTCCACGCCCCTCCTCCCGCTGCTGTTTCTCCTCTCTATCTCTCTTTTTTCTTCTCTCTCTCTCTCTCTTTTTCTTCGTTCTCTCTCTCTCTCTCTCTCTCTCTCTCTCTCTCTCTCTCTCTCTCTCTCTCTCTCTCTCTCTCTCTCTCTCTCTCTCTCTCTCTCTCTCTCTCTCTCTCTCTCTCTCTCTTCCTCTCGTTCCCCTAGTCCTCCCTTCTTCGTTTATTTTCTTCTTTACCTCTTCACTCCCGAGCCTTCCCGTTCCACCAAACACAAACACTCCACCTCGCCCACTCTCAACCCCCTTCTCCCACTCCACCCCTCTCCTTCTCCTCCTACTCCTCCTCCTTCTCCTTCCCCCCACTCCATCCCCTCTCCTTCTCCTCCTCCTCCTTCCCCCTACTCCATCCCCTCTCCTTCTCCTCCTCCTCCTCTTCTTCCTTCTCCCCCCCCACTCCACCCCTCTCCTCCCCCCCACTCCACCCCTCTTCTCCCCCCCACTCCACCCCTCTCCTCCCCCCCCACTCCACCCCCTCTCTACACACTCACAGACAGACTCCCCAGTCCCACTCGACACACACAAACAGCCATTCTCTAACCCTCTCTCTCGACCCCTCTCCCCCACCCCCACCCCCTCTCTACACCCTCCCCTCTCCCCTCCTCAGAACCTTCCCTCATCCGTCACCCCCCCCTCCCTCGCCCATACCCTCCCATTGCCTTCCAGCTGTCCCCTCGCTTCCCTTAGCACCCCCCCTCTCCTACCCCCTTGTACCCCCCCACCTCTCCTCTTTACCACGTGTGAGGGAATCATCGCACAAGGGGGATTATGAGGGCGCTGTGAGGTGAGGGGGCAAAGGGGTGTTGGTGGACTAAGGGGAAAGGGTACTGAATAAGGGGTAGGTTGGAGAGATAAGGAAAATGTTGTTTTTTTTATGTGAGGGGAATATATGTTATTCATGACAAATGTAGAAAGGATTTGAATGAGAATTATTTTCTTACACAATACAAGAGATGCGTTTAACCGATTTTCGAACCTATCTCTGTCAGAAATACATTTATTTCCGACGGAGCTGTATTCGAAACCGGTTAAATGCATATCGTGTATTGGAGGAAGGTGGGATAAGGAGACAGAGAAATAGGATAAGGAGACACAGAGAATTAGGATAAGGAGACATAGAGGAATAGGATAAGGAGACATAGGGACATAGTATAAGTAGACAGAGAAATAGGATGACACAGAGAGATAGAATATGGAGATATAGAGAAATAGGATAAAGAGACAGAGAAATAGAATAAGGACACAGAGAAATAGAATAAGGAGATATAGAGAAATAGGATAAAGAGAAAGAGAAATAGAATAAGGAGACATAAGGACATAGTATTAGACAGAGAAATAGGATAAGGACACAGAGAAATAGAATAAGGAGATATAGAGAAATAGGATAAAGAGACAGAGAAATAGGATAAAGAGACAGAGAAATAGAATAAGGAGACATAGGCAAATGAGGATAAGCCGAGGGAAATGCGGTTCCTGGAAGGGGGTTACATGGAGAAATGGGCGTGAGAGAAAGGAGACAGAAATAGGGGATAAAGGGAGGGGCGAAGGGGGGGGGGGGGAGAGGATAAGCAGAAGAGGATGGGGGTAATGGGGGAGGGGGGAGGGGGGAGGGGAGCGCAGGTGCTAGAGTTCGCCTTGAATGGGCGTTGTGATCGTTCTCAGAGGTGTGAATGCGTGGGCGTGAGTGTTTAATGATGATAATAAATTAATTAAGCGTAGATGAGGCCAACAGTATAGCTCTTTGTACTTTATTTGTTTTTGTTTTGTTTTTCTCTCCTGGCTCTTCATAAGCTGATTATAAGAATGTTTATTAAGCAAAACAGTGCTTATCATATCAGAGGTAATTCAGATATCAGTGATAGCGAGATTAACATTTAGAATTATCGTATTTATCTTTATGCTTATATGCTGTTCTCAAACCAATAAATAACAACTAGAAAATGTATTTACGATTTCTGAAACAGTAATACGAGAAAAAAAATCATAAAACCTAGTTAATTAGAATAAAATGATTTTTCTAGCTTACTCTCCCCCCAAGCCCCTTCCCCCACCCCCACCCCCGTCCCTCTTGTTAAACAACCAGTTAATTTCTTCATTTTTATGCATTTTATCATTTTCTATTATATTTTTTTCCAAATATATTAATGATGTTATGCATTCACACGTGTGTTTGTAATAGATAATGACATGTTAATGATAGTTTTAATGAAGGATGAGGATGAGAATGAAAAGGATAATAGTAGTAATGATAAGTGTAATAATAATAAAAATAGTATTGATAATAATGATGATGATTATTATAATTATCATAATAACAATGATGATCTTAGTAATAACAGTAATGATGATAATGATGATTATTATAATGATGATGATAATAATAGTAATATCAATAACAACAATTGTTATAACTACTATTACCATTATCATTATCATTATGACTATTTTTGTAGTAGCAGTAGTAGTAATAGTAGTACTTGTTCTTGTTGTATAAATAATAACAATATCAATGATAATGATGAAAATAACGATTATAGTAATGATGATGATGATAATAATAGCAATGATGATAGCAAAAATTATAATGGTAAGGGTAATAGAAATAATGATAATGGTAATAATAAT
>NC_091582.1:27937996-27940496 GCF_042767895.1 Penaeus vannamei | reverse complement strand
GGTCCTAACTCGAAATGATTAGATATTGGTCTGCATTCAGTCCACGCCATTCAAATGACTTCAGCCCGACTTCAGCGCATTCGGGAAATTATTTTCCGTCTGGTTCCACGCGTCCGTCCTCAAGTTCAAACATTTCTTGGATCTAATATTAGCCCGGTGCGGCTCAGCGTCATGGCGAGCGTTATCCTCACAGTGAAAATAAGCCTCCCGGGTGTGTTTGTCCGGCCGTTACCTGAGCTTCTGCTGTCTATTTTGACTTTGCATGTCGAGTTAATGTGTGTTTGTGTTCTGTGTGCGTGCTTTTTTCTTCTTCCTTCGTCCCCTTTGATCCCCTTCATAGCTTCCTCTCGGTGTATTAGAATTCTGTTGTATATCCCCAGGAAGATCAGAGGAATGCCGGTCAAAAAAATGTTAGTATAAACAAAAAACAAAGCAATTATTTGAGTCTCTCCTCCGGCATTTGGACAGTGCCGGTCTACAGCGCAGATGGCACGGGTCAGGTAGCTGGCACTCCCCGATGGCGCTCCCGTGACACCTGTACAGCTGTCACCCGATACGTGTTGTGTGATGTGATACCTGGACAGTCCTCTTCTCTTGTGTTGTCTCGCTGCGCCATTCTTTTTTCTTCCTTTTTACGCGTTGGGAATAAAACTCCAGGTCATACTTTTTCCTTCTCTGTGAAAAAGAAAACAGTATTATGAAGTGAATATTCGACTTTTACCCTTATACAGGTTTCACCAACGACTCGGAGAAAAATAAATATACATTTCCCAGAACTACGAACTCAAAAATAACTTCGCAAGCCCCTCCCACCGCCATCATAAACGGCCCAAAAAATAACGTAGCGCCGAATATAATCCTTTCCCCGCAGAACCATGATTCGAACAGCCACTCACTGACGCCATGACGCTAACAGTATTACCACCAGCAACACACCTGGAACCTTGCCTGGCTGATGCATTTACGCTCTGCTTCACAATATCAAGTAATAAATTATCTGGTACATAGCGTGCAGGGTTGCCATGTCGGGTTATCCTGAGTGCGAGAGAATTTGCTACAGGGATATGTGTGTATGTACTGTGCGCGCGTGTGTGTTGAGTAGGGTGTGTACGTATATGTATTTACGTGCGTATGGTATTATGTATATTAGTGCCCATGGTATGTATGTATAGATTTATGTATCCTACGAGTTTGTATGTATGTATGGTATGTGTGTATGTTCATGGAATGTATGTATGCGTATGTTCTCAAATTTGTATTCTTGCACAGTATATATGTATGAATATCAATATATTTTCCTACATACGTCTACCAGGCCTCGCGAATCCTCATACTCGCGATATTCCTCTTCTCATATTTTCATTCGTTCGTCATTTTTATCGCTCATGCTTCACCGTTGTTCACGAGACACGTACACTCTGATGAGGAGAATGTGTCACGCTGAATAGTTGTCGTAATGTTGATAAATGTCGTTTGGTTTAGAGATAATTCGAAGACAAAAGAAGTGCGAGGAAGACAAAGAATAGAGAGTGGGTGGGGGAGGGGAGGAGGAGGATTAGGAAGGAGGAAGAGAAGGGTAGGGAAAGAGGAGGGTGAAGGGTAGGGGAAGGGGAGGGTGAATGGTAGGTGAGGGAAGGAGGTAGGGGAAGGTAGGGAAGGAAAGGGGGTAGGTAGGCGAGGAAAGGGGGTATGGAAGGGGAAGGAAGGTAGGTTAAGGGAAACAGGTAGGGGAAGGTAGGTAAGGAAAGGAGGCAGGGGAAGGTAGGTGGGAGAAAGGGGTAGGGAAGGGAAGGAAAGGTAGATTAGGGAATCAGGTAGGGGAAAGTAGGGAAGGGGAGGGTGAAGGTAGGCGAGGGAAGGAGAGGGAAAGTAGATTAGGAAATCAGGTAGGGAAAAGGGAGACAGGGGAAGGTAGGGAAGGAGAGGGTGAAGTTAGGCAAGGGAAAGAGGCAGGAGAAGGTTAGGAAAGGTATAGAATAGGTAAGTGAAGCAGGTTGGGTAAGAAAAAGGTGACAGTGTAAGGAATGGTGATGCACGATTTTTTAAGAATAGTATTGTCCTTAATATCCTTTCATTTAAACATTAATTTCAAAATACTAAACCATTAAAGCTTCAGTGTTTGTCCTCCACTCTAATCTTCACCCAAGGAAAACAAACATCAGTATTATTATGAAGATGTTTACATTCCTCGCTCAATCAATAAGAGGAGAGTTGCTTCTCCGACGTACTCTCTCTCTCTCTCTCTCTCTCTCTCTCTCTCTCTCTCTCTCTCTCTCTCTCTCTCTCTCTCTCTCTCTCTCTCTCTCTCTCTCTCTCTCTCTCTCTCTCTCTCTCTCTCTCTCTCTCTCTCTCTCTCTCTCTCTCTCTCTCTCTCTCTCTCTCTCTCTCTCTCTCTCTCTCTCTCTCTCTCTCTCTCTCTCTCTCTGTCTCTCTCTCTCTCTCATTCTTCTTCTTCTTCTTCTTCCTCGTCCGGTCTCCCTCTCTACTTCCCTCCACCCCT
>NC_091582.1:27920496-27927996 GCF_042767895.1 Penaeus vannamei | reverse complement strand
CTTTTTAATGAATCGACGAGAAGCAAAGACAACCTTGGCCTATCGTGGTGCAGCTTTGTAATTGTTGTTGCAAATGATTCTCTCTTGCATCACGTGACTGACTTTTTCGTTTATTGAATGCCATGTGGGCAAACAGGGAGGCAGGAATGGAGGAATAAAGACTGATAATAAGCGTGATTATGCTGATGGTGATGATGACATTGTTTATTAATTATTGTCATTTTATTGTAATCATCATCATTATTTTTATTATCATTTTTGTTGTCATTATTTTATTATTATTATTATTGCATCACGTGACTGACTTTTTCGTTTATTGAATGCCATGTGGGCAAACAGGGAGGCAGGAATGGAGGAATAAAGACATAATAAAGACATAGTAAGCGTGATTATGCTGATGGTGATGATGACATTGTTTATTAATTATTGTCATTTTATTGTAATCATCATCATTATTTTTATTATCATTTTTGTTGTCATTATTTTATTATTATTATTATTGCATCACGTGACTGACTTTTTCGTTTATTGAATGCCATGTGGGCAAACAGGGAGGCAGGAATGGAGGAATAAAGACATAATAAAGACATAGTAAGCGTGATTATGCTGATGGTGATGATGACATTGTTAATGATAATAATATGATAACAAAGAAACTGTAATATCAAGACATAATGATAATGAAAATGCTACTTATGGTAACGATAGTGGTAATAATGATATTGATAATCATAATAATAATAATTGTAGTTGTAATGATAATAATAATATTAGTAATAATAATGATAATAATAATAATAATAATAATAATAATGATAATGATAATAACAATTATGATAATAATAATGGTAATGATAATAATGATACTAACAATAATAATAATAATAATAATAATGAAGTAACAATAATGATGATAATAATGATAAAAATAATAGTAACAATGATGATGATAATAATAAGAATAATAGTAATAATTATTATAATAATAATGATAATGATAATAACAAAAATAGCAATAGCAATAATGATGATAGATAATAAGTAACAGCAATAACAACAATAATGATCAAAATAATAATAAGATGAACAATAATGATAATAGTAATGATGATATTGATAATGACAGTGACAATGAAAATGATAATACCTATTATA
Source organism: Penaeus vannamei (assembly GCF_042767895.1). Lineage (NCBI taxonomy): Eukaryota > Metazoa > Arthropoda > Malacostraca > Decapoda > Penaeidae > Penaeus > Penaeus vannamei. Next base: position 27,926,841 of record NC_091582.1, on the reverse strand, counting down.
ATAACAAAATTAAAGAATAACGATGAAAAGACAATAACAACCACAACAACAACAACAACCACATCATCATCACATCACGAAGAACAAAAATGGCGGAGCGGCCAAGCGCAATAACACGCCCATTAACCAATTCTCGAGAGGCCAAGTTCACGCCAGAACCCAAAGCCTACTCTTGCCCCAAAACGGCCTCTGCCTTAACTGGACACCAAGGACAAGTTGTGAAGTTGTGAAGAATATGCCAAGTTTTTTTTTTTTTTTTTTTTTTTTTTTTTTTTTTTTTTTTTTTAGTCTGGTTTTGGGGGATATTTTGTTGTTGTTGTTGTTCTTATGATTACCATTCATAATCGTGGTTATAATCAATATTATTATTGTAATATTATTATCAGCATCACTATTATTATCATTTTCATCATTATAATCATAGTTATTGTCATTATCATTATCATGATTATGATTATCATATTCATAATCATAGTTATAATCATTATCACTTTTCTAATATTATCATTACCGCTATCATTATCATTTTCATCATTATAATCATTGTCTTTATCATTATCATTACCCTCATCATCAACACAATGACCATTATCATCACCTTCGTCGCCACCACCATCATCACTATCATCATCACAATCATCTTCTCATTCTCCATCACCATCGTTTTCATGTTAGCGTATAGTGTTTGTGGGTAATCGTGGAATGGGCCCTTGTATGTGGGTGGAGCTTACTGTATGTGGAGTGGGAGACTGTGTGTGTATGTGCGCGCGTGTGTGTGTGCGTCTCATTGATCCTTGTGTACAGATATGTGACGTTGTTGTGCAGGCTGTATTTCATCAACGCACACACGCAAAGCCAAAACACCAAGTACAACTCAAATAAATATGAATTCCAAAGTAATAATCTCAAATACTACAAAATACATTAAAAAATGCCGAAATCCCTATATGGAACCCCCAACTATAAACACAACGAACCTCGCAGACCTCGAACAAAACCCCTTATTGATCAGGTAACGATCCTCTTTTGCAAAAACAATGCGCGCATATCGACTCTGATCCCCCTCGGCGGTCCTTGCGCGGGATTCAAGGGGGATCGAGATGGCCTTTGCCCAATGGAAGCATTTTTGGAAAGTTTTGATGGAGAAAGAACGTGTTTGTGTGTATGTGTGTTTGTTCATGTATGTATGTGCGTGATAGAGAGAAAAAGGGAATTCAAGAAAGGAGATATAAAAAGAGAAAACATGTATTTGATTTTTTTCTTCTTATTTTTAGGGGGGGGCATGTTCTCCAGCAATTATGAATTCGTAATTCTTGTCTAAAAATAGCTTTTGTATAGTATATGATTAAATGTTATTTAGAACTATTTGGATGTCAAATAATAAAGCTATCGCAGCTCTAAAATGATCATAGTGACAATAATAATGTCGATGATTTTGATGATGATAGTGTTGATGATGATGATTATTATGTGGTGAAGATGATTACGATGATGACGATAATGATGATGATGATGATGATGATAATGATGGTTATGATGATAATGATGATGATGGGGGGGAGGAGGAGGATGGCAACAACATTAAGGGCAATATACTGATATAATGATAATGGTAAATCATAAAATCATCATATTAAAATGTTCGAAAAAACTGCAACACCATGGTTATCAGTGATAACAATGATGGTAGTATGATAAAAGCAATAAGAATAGTAATAGTAATAATGGTGATAATAACAAAAGTAGTCATAATGATAATGATGATGATACCAAAAATAATAACGATAATGATAACAGTGTTAATAACATTAATGATAACAGCAACAAAAATAACAATTATGATGATAATGATGATGACGATAACAATGGGATGTTAATGATGAAAAAACAATAACAGTGATGATAGCAGTAATGATGAGGACGATAAGGATATAATGATGATAGCAGCAATTATACTATGATCATGATGATAACGATGATGATGTTACTAATAAGGATAATGATAATGATAGTAATAATAGCAGTGTGAAAGTAAGGATAATGATAATGATAACAATAATGATAATAATGATGATAATGAAAATAATGATGTTTGTAATAGTAATTGTAGTAGTAATGATAATAAAGATGATATCATCAATAGTAATGATAATTATAATGATAATAAAAATAATAATAGTAATAACAGCAACAATTATGATGATGATAATAGTAATAGTGATAATAAAAATAATGATAATGATGGTAAGAACAATGATAACAATAAAGATAATAATAGTGATGATAATAATAACAATATTAATAATGATGATAATAATGAGAACGATAATGATAGAATAATAATAATGATAATGATAATGATGATGATGATGATAGTAATTATGATGATGATACAAATTATACTGATGATTACGATAATAACAATATCAGCAACAACAATAATGATAATAATAATTATAACAGTGAAAATCATAATGCTAATAATGATGATACTAATGATAATGATGATAGTAAAAAACAGTAAAAGTTATAATGATAATGATGATAATGATACTGATGATAATAATGATAATAACACTAAGGATAACAATAATAATATCAATAACAACAACAACAGTGATAATGATTACCATAAGAATAATATTGATAATGATGCCAACAACAATATTAATGATGAAAAGGATAATAAAAATAAGAATAGCAATGATGGCGATAATAATAACAACAAAAATAAGCAAAACGTGAAAGTGTGAGAATGAGGAAATGGCTAATGTTGTTAATGGGAATGAGATCGCCAATGAGAAACGCAAGGTGGTGGGTAATCAACCAGTCCTCGTTAACAACAACAACATCATCATCATCAACAACAATAACAACAACAACATCAACATCAATATCAATATCAACATCATCATCATTGCCAACAACAACAACTTCAACAACTTCAACATCCTCATTAATTACAACAACACCAACAACATCAACATCAACAGCATCATCATCATTGCCAACAACAACTTCAACATCCTCATTAATTACAACAACAACAACAACAAAGCGCAGTGACGCATCTGGCACTTTCCCCTCTCCCCTCCCCTCCCCCCTCCCCCCTCCCTCCACCCCCTCCCTCCCCCTACTTACTCCACCCCCCCCCCTTCCCTCTAAAAAGTAATTAAGATAGAGACAACAACAATGGATAATTTATCATTCACATCACGTCGCCTAATAAAGGACAGGGTTACCGTAGCGACTCGACCGATGTGTCCCCTCTTTCCTGGTTTTCCCCTCTCTCTCTCTCTCTCTCTCTCTCTCTTTCTCTTTCTCTGTCTCTTTCTTTGTCTCTTTCTCTTTCTCTGTCTCTTTCTTTGTCTCTTTCTCTGTCTCTTTCTCTCTCTTTCTCTCTTGATTTCTCTCTCGATTTCTCTGTCTCCTCTTTCTCTCACTTTCTCTGTCTCTTTCTCTTTCTTTGTCTCTTTGTCTTTTTCTCTGTCCCTCTCTCTCTCTTTCTCTCTTTCTCTGTCTCTTTCTGTGTCTTTCTCTGTCTCTTTCGTTATGTGTCTTTATCTGTCTCTTTCTCTGTCTCTTTCTTTGTCTCTTTCTCGCTGTCTCTTTCTCGCTGTCTCTTTCTCTTTCTCTTTTCTCGATTTCTCTCTCTTTCTCTTTCTCTCCCTCTTTCTCTCTCTCTTCCTCTCTCGCTTTCTCTCTCTTTTTCTCTCTCGCTTTCTTTTTTCCTTCCTTTACCTCTTTTTTTCTCCCCCTCATTTTTTCCTTTATTTTGTCCTATTCTTTCTCGTTATTTGTTTTTCTACCTTATTTCTCTCCATTCTTTTCTTTTCCTTTCTCCTATTCCTTTCTTTATATTTTTCCCTATTTTCTGTCCCTTCCACCTTCTTATCTTCTTCCGTCTCTTCTCACTTCCGCCTCCCTTTTTCTTGACCCCTTTTACCTTATTCCCTTCCCCTTTTCCTTCCTCCTTCGCCCTCGTCCCTCCCCCTCTCCTCTACCTCCCCTCCTCCCCCCACCCCCACCCCCTTCGCCAGCTCAGGCCAGACGGTGATAAACAGAGAATCGATAGCGGCATTAAACCAGGGAATCTGACTGGACCTTTCTGTTCTTGCTCTACGCTCTTTTTCTCTCTTTCTTTCTCCCTTTCTCTCTTTGTTTCTCTCTTTCTTTCTCTTTTTTTTCTTTTCTTTCTCTTTTTTTTTGTCTTTCTTTCTTTCTCTCTTTCGCTTTCTCTTTCTCTTTCTCTCTCTCTCTCTCTCTCTCTCTCTCTCTCTCTCTCTCTCTCTCTCTCTCTCTCTCTCTCTCTCTCTCTCTCTCTCTCTCTCTCTCTCTCTCTCTCTCTCTCTCTCTCTCTCTCTCTCTCTCTCTCTCTCTCTCTCTCTCTCTCTCTCTCTCTCTCTCTCTCTCTCTCTCTCTCTCTCTCTCTCTCTCTCTCTCTTCCTAACTCTTTCAAAGTCTCTCTCTCTCTCTCTCTCTCTCTCTCTCTCTCTCTCTCTCTCTCTCTCTCTCTCTCTCTCTCTCTCTCTCTCTCTCTCTCTCTCTCTCTCTCTGTCTCTCTCCCTCTCTCTCTCTCTCTCTCTCTCTCTCTCTCTCTCTCTCTCTCTCTCTCTCTCTCTCTCTCTCTCTCTCTCTCTCTCTCTCTCTCTCTCTCTCTCTCTCTCTCTCTTTCCATCCTGGACCCCATCAGAAGGCATGTTACACCCCCCCACCCACGCACCCCAAACACACACACTGTATACACTTCACTACGAAATCACTATCTGCGCGGTGTTTCGCTCCCCCCCCCCTCGCCAGCAAAGTTCTGCGGACTTTGCACTTTACATGTGACAGTATAAGGATTTCTTTTATTTAAAATCAATTTATTTTGTATTTGTTTATTACTATTACTTATTTAAAGAGACTGAAATAGATGAAGAGAGATTACAATAACGGGATTTTATACTACGATCATCCCTCATCACACTTATTTTCTTCCAGAACATATTACACATCATCTAACATACCAATCTTTAAAGAATAAAAAAAATAAAAGATTGGAAACAAACCAAAAAACGAAAACGGAAATCATAACAACTTTCTCCAAGGCTTCTATGGCAACGAGGATTTGAGACACGAGCAGAGAGGCAAACCTGTACTTTATTCATGAAAGAATATTGAATATCAATACGATACTTGATATTAAAGCTGAATGATGGCCACCTACTTCTGCATGACTGAAAACTAGAGGAAAAAAAAGGAATCAATAACAAAACAGAACTCAGAATGAAAATTTATTTATGTTCATGAATGACACTGAAAAGGCGTAATTCGAGTCGCTATAACCAGAGGAGAGGATATGACACGCATACTGTGTGAATGTGTTTGCATATTCCCAGAAGTTGGTGAGGAGGAGGGGGAGGAGGAGGAGGAAAAGGGGGTAAAGGAGGAGGAGGAAGAGGGGGTAAAAGGACCATGATGATGAGGAGGAGGTGGAGAACGACGACGACGACGACAACGACGACGAAGAGGAGGAGGAGGAGGAGGAGGGGGCAGGGGTTAGGGAGGAGGAAGGTGATGATGATGAGGAGGAGAAGGAGAAAGAGGGAGAGGAAAGGGCGAGGGAGGAGAGGGGAGGAGGAGGAGGATGCCAGTGAGGATCAGGCTAATGATAATGATAATGATGATGATGGTGAGGAGGAAAAGGGGGGAGAGGAGGACGAGAACGACGAAGAGAAGGAGGATGAAGACGAGGACGAGGAAGAGGAGGAGAAGTAGGAGGATGAAGATGAAGACAATGAAAAGCAGCAGTAAAAATGATATCTCGGAAGTCCTTTTAAAGATGTAACACAAATTAAGTCTTACATTCTGCGAAAAGAACAGCCTTGTGTTCTGTTATATATTTAAGGAACATTTTGCGATGCCATGTTCACTAAAGGAGCAATAAAGTGCTACTCACATTAACTCGGTAAAATTGCTTTTAATTGCACCATATACAAAAGATCAATATATATATACATATATATAAGATGCCAAAATTTACGATAACACATCAAATTCATAGGCTAATATATATACGAAGACGTGAGTAGAAAATGAATATACATGAAATATTGGGTAATTTATATTCATTTTCCGTGACAATAAAACTACTTTCTGGCACTCTTTGAAAGGAGGCGTGTGTGCCGGTGCAAATGGCATGCCTTTAGATGGCTATTGTGCCAAAGAAGGATAACGTTGACATACGTTAGTTGTGGATACTCTATGTGGATATCCCGAAGAGCAGTGGTATCCACGTTCTTCTCTACTTCTTCCTCTTCTTCCTTCTCCTCCTCCAAATCCTCAACCCCTACTTCCTCTTCC
>NC_091582.1:27907996-27912996 GCF_042767895.1 Penaeus vannamei | reverse complement strand
GATAATAAGATGGAAAGGAAATGGGAAGAGAAACGTAAGAAGAGTGAGGGAAATGAATGAAGAAGGGTATGAAAAATTGGCAAAGGAAGAATGGAAGAGGATGAGAGAAAGAGAAAAGAGGAAAAAAAAACACAAAATGAGAAATGAAATGGAAAATTGGGAGAAAAATAGAGAACCAATGGACAGATATACATAAAAAAGAGAGAATTGCATATAAAACAAAAGGAAATAAGAGATTAATAGAGGGGATAAAGGAAGAGAAAAAGAGAACATATGAAAATTAAGAGAAAATTAAGAAAGAAAAATATAAGAGAATAATAAAGGAAGGAGATAAGAAAACAGAGAAAAGGAGGAAAGGAGAAAAGAAACACAGAAAAAGAGAGAAAAAGAAGGTAATGGAGGACTGACAGAAAATGAAAAGGAGGACAAAGATAAAAAAGAAGACAGAAACAAAAATATTTAATGAATGAACGATAATAACAGTAAAAATATTGATAAACACGATTATAATAACAATGGCAACGACAACAATGATGATGATAATGTCAAAAGTAAGAACAAGATAATGATAATGAAAATGATAAAAGATAAATATAGTATCAATAATAATGACAATGATGATAATCACAAGAATACCAACGATGGTAACATAATTATAATAAAAAGGATGACAACAACAATGATTGATGATGATAATAATGATACTGATAATGATAATTATGATAAAGATAATAATAACAATGATGATGATAATAATAGTAATAATAATGATGACACTAATAACAATAATGGTAATAACAATAATACCAAAAGTTATTATAAATGATGATGATAATAATAACTGTTACGATAATGATAATGACAATAATGATAATAATGATAATGATAATAATGAATATAATAATGACGATGATGATCATCATCATAATGATGATACTACTACTACTACTACTAATAATAATAATAATAATAATAATAATAATAATAATAATAATAATAATGATGATGATGATAAAAATGATAATAATGATGATAATGAAAATGATAATAACGCTAAAAGTCATTAAAATGATAGTAATCATAAGAATGATAACAATGATGGCAATGATCAAGATAATGATTATGATATTGTAATGATTGTGATGATAAGGATAATAATAAAAATGATAATGTTAATAAAAATAATAATAGCAATAACAATAATTATTATCATAAGCATGGTAATGATAATGAAGATGATGATGACAACAAAACTTTAATTCACAAAAAATAACAAAAAACAACAAAAACGAAAAATCCAAACAAGAAAAAGGCCCAAAGACACCGATCAACTTGCATGAATTCTTAATTTGGGAGAACGATTGCAATTTGGCCGTTCGTGAAGAGAACTTTATGGAAATGGAACCGAGAGAGAGGGAGAAAAAAAATGTTTCGTCATTTTTCTTTCTTGAAAATCACAGATGACTTCGTTCATTAATCTGATTTTTTCTCGATTATTTTCTTTTCTTTTTGACATCTGTGGTGATTTAAAAAAATAAGCTGATTTTTTATTTCTTTTTTATTAATATATTGGTTTTGGTGTATCACTATCTATCTGTCTCTCTCTTTCTCTTTCTATTTGTTATTTTAAATATGTGTCTACCTATCTATGCGTCTGTTTATCTATTTGTCTATCATTTTAAGTATCTGTCTATCTGTCTTTATTTTTCATTTGAATATTCATCACTTCATAACTATTCGTTAAGACGAGGGCTGAAAATGAAAAGGAAAATAGATAATGATCCTGATAATGATTGTCGTTATGATGGTGATGATGATGATGAGGAGGAGGAGGAGGAGGAGGACGAGGTGGAACAGGAGCAGGAGGAGGAGAAGGAAGAGTAAGAGGAGGATGGTGATGGAGATGATGGTGGATGATAATGATGTGATGATGAAAATGACGGTAGTGATGATGACTATGATGATGATGATGAGGACGAGGATGGTAATGGTGATGGATGATGACAGCGGTGATGATGATAATGATAGTAATGATGATGATAATAGTGATGATGACAATAATGTGGAGAAGGAAGAGGAGGAGACGGAGAAGAAAGACGAGGAACAGATGAAGCGAGACATAGATATTGATAATGATGATAATGATGACGATGATGATGACGATGACGACCAAACGCTAAAACAGCCATCAAATCAACAGTCCAATTCCCCACCGGAGACCCAACCCAATCTACACAATGCGAACGTACACCGCTCGTTCAAAAAGAGAAAAATAGGAAAAAAGGGAAGAAAATTTGGCCATGTTGTGCTGTGATTAATGTCTAACGATTAATTAATTTGCAGATAAATGAAACACATTATAGCAGTAGTGGGGGGTTGGGGTGAAGGGGGGGGGGTGAGGGGAGGCTTTAGGGTACAAAGGAAGAATTGTGGGAAAAGAGAGAGGGGGCGAGGGAGAGGAAGGGGAGGGGGAAGAGAGAAGGAGAGGAGGGAGAGAGAGAGAGAGAGGGAGAGAGAAAGTGAGAGAGAAAGGAAGAGAGATAGATAGATAGGGAGAGAGAAAAAAATGAGAGAGAAGAGAGTAAGAGAAAGAAAAAGAGAAAGAAAGAGAGAGAGAGAGCGAGAGAACAAGACAGAAAGAGAAAAAGAGATAGACAGACACGAAAGAAAATTAGAAAAGAGGAAAAAGAGAAACACAGAATAAGAAAGAGAGGAAGTAAAATAGCAAGGAGAAAAGGTTATATCGGGAAGATAAAAAAAAGGAAGGAAGGATTTTATGAGGAAGTAAAGGGACGGGAGGGAGGAATAAAGGCAGATGGAGAATCAAAGGAAGAAAGAAAGATGGAAGGAAGGAAGGGAAGGATAGAAAATAGAAACAGGTTAAATTTGGGAAGGATGAAGGGACGAAAAAGGCTGATGAAGAGAAGGAAGAGGGAGAGAGAAGCAAAATGGGACGGAAGGGAGTAAATGTTTTTTTAATCCTTTCTCTCCCCTACCCCCTCCCCCCCCATCGCAATATCTTCCACCACAGTCCCCATCTCTCCCTCCCTCTCTCTCCCTTACTACAACCATCTTCCATTCTCCTCCCTCCCTCCCTCCCTCCCTCTCTCCTTCCCTCTCTTCCTCCCTCCCTCTCTTTCTCTCTCTCACTCTCTCTCCCTCCCTCCCTCCCTTCCTTCCTCTCTCTCTCCCTCTCTCCCTCTTCCCCACCACAACCATCCCTCCCTACCTACCCCCCATCAACCATCCATCTCCATTCCTCCCTCCCTCCCCGCCTCCCTCCCTCCCTCCCTCCCTCCCTCCCCTCCCTCCCCCGCCCTGCAACCATCCATCCCCATTCCTCCCTCCCTCCTCCCTCCCTCCCCCTCCCCGCCCTGCAACCATCCATCCCTCCATCTCTCCCTCCCCCTCCCCCGCCCTGCAACCATCCATCCCCATTCCTCCCTCCTCTTCCCTCCCTCCCTCCCCTCCCCACCCCCTGCCCTGCAACCATCCATCCCTCCCTCCCTCCCTCCCTCCCCCGTCCTGCAACCATCCGTCCCCATTCCTCCCTCCCTCCCTCCCTCCCCCGCCCTGCAACCATCCATCCCATTCCTCCCTCCCTCCCTCCCTCCCTCCCTCTCTCCTTCCCTCTCCCTCCCTCTCTTCCTCCCTCCCTCCCTCTCTCCTTCTCTCTCTCTCCTCTCTCCCTCTTCCTCCCTCCCTCTCTTTCCTCCCTCTCTCCCTCTCTCCCTCTTCCCCACCACAACCTTCCCTCCCTCCCTCTCCCTCTCCTGCCCTGCTTCCATCCACCACAACCATCCCTCCCTCCCTCCCTCCCCCCTCCCTGCAACCATCCATCCCCATTCATCCCTCCCTCCCTCCCTCCCCCCCTCCCCGCCCTGCAACCATCCCTCCCTCCCTCCCTCCCTCCCCCTCCCTCCTCCCCCGCCCTGCAACCATCCATCCCCATTCCTCCCTCCCTCCCTCCCTCCCTCCCCCTCCCCCGCCCTGCAACCATCCATCCCCATTCCTCCCTCCCTCCCTCCCTCCCTCCCTCCCTCAATACCAGAAAGGGAAATGTAATTCGGGATCGCAACGCAAGAATCTCGCGGGACATTTTGAATTCCTTGCCTCTGTCTTTTCTCTTTTCCGCCTCTTCCGTCGCGCGTTCCTGGGACTCGTTTCTCACTGTTCGGCGTCTCCTTCGCGCCCTCGTAAAATGTCCTGTCAAACCTATTACCTCTTGAGCCAAGCCGACAAGCCCCGTGGCTCGTAAGCTTCGAAGCTTCATGGAGAAAACTTCGGTTCAGGGATAAAATTTCCTGGAGCTTCGTGTACAACAGGCGCGGAGAAAAGTTCTCGAAGCTGCGTCTAAAAATATAAATCGTGGCTTCATGTCTAAATATTTTTCCAAGACCTTTGCCACATGAAACTTTTTCGAAGTTTTTCCTTCTCTCCTTAAAGAAAATCTTTGAAGCTTCACGTTGGAAAAAAAACTCTTAAACCTTCTGGTCAAAAGCTCCTTCGAAGCATCGAAGCTAAGAATCCAAACTACAATTCTTATTCGTCCTCTCTCTCTTCTCTTCTCTTTCCTTCTCTTCTCTTCTTTTCTCTTCTCTTCTCTTCTCTTCTCTTCTCTTCTCTTCTCTTCTCTTCTCTTCTCTTCTTCTTCTCTTCTCTTCTCTTCTCTTCTTCTTCTTCTCTCTCTCTCTTCTCTCGCCCTCTCGCCCTCTCGCCCTCTCGCCCTCTCGCCCTCTCTCCTCTCCTTCTCCTTCTCCCTCTCTCTCTCTCTCTCTCCCTCTCTCCCTCTCTCCTCTCCCCTCCCTCTTACTTCAAAATCAAAAAGAATTGCTTCCTCTCTCTCTTCCTCCCTTTCTCCCAATCCATTTCCGGGTAAAGCACAACGGTATTCAAAAACAGTTTCGAAAATGGCGCTGGAGAAGTGAGTCATACCGAAGCAACTCGAAACTAAACGAAAAATAACCGATCCGATACCGAAATTAAAAAAAAAAAAACTA
>NC_091582.1:27895496-27902996 GCF_042767895.1 Penaeus vannamei | reverse complement strand
TTTTCGTCTTCGTCTTCCATTTTCTTTTTTCTGTTTCGTCCTTAACTTTGTTTCATTACTCTCCTCTTTTTTTCTCCCTATTCTCTTGCCTTTCTTATTTTCGCATTCTCTCTTTCGTTATTTTTTATCATTGATATTTTGTTTCCCTATATTATTATTCATTGTTTTCCTCTCCCTGTTTTCTTTTTATGTGCCTCTTCTCCTCTGTCGCTTTCTTTTTGTTCTTCTCCCCTTTATCTTCTTGCTTTCCCTCTTCTACCTCATCCTCATCTTCGCCCTTCTTATTCTCCTCTTCTTCCTCATCATCCTGTTCGATTGCCTCTTCTGTTTCTTCTTCTTCTTCTTCTTTATCTTCTTATTCATCTTCTTCCTCCTCCTCTTCTTCTTCTTCCTTCCTCCTCATCCTCCTTTTCTTCCTTCTCCTCCCTCTCCTCTTTCTCCCCCTCCTCCTCCTGCTCCTCTTCCTTCTCATCATCCTCATCCTCATGCTCTTCCTTCTCCTTCTATTCTCCCTCCTCATTCTCATCTTCATCCTCATCCTCTTCCTTCTCTTCCTCCTCCTTCTTTTCCTCCTTCCCCTCTCCCCCCTCCTCCTCCTCTTCTCTCTTTCCATCTCCCTCTTCCTCTTCCTTCTCTAATTCTATTCATATACCTCTTATCTACATGATTTGCACCTTGTTTACATTCCATTTCACTTCACTTCTTGAAACCGCGGAGCAACACGTCACGAAATAACCTATTAATCTACACTTCACTTCACCTTTTGCGAATTTCTTACAATATCCCCGGCAAATATTTCACGAAATATCCAATCTATCTACACTTCACTTTGTTTCGTGTCACCAACTTCATTCAATAATCAAGGCAACACTTCAGTCAGTGAAACGGCCTCTTTATCTACACTTCGCACCTTCAGACACTTCCTTAAAGTCCCTCCAAACCAGCCATTTTAACTACACTTCACATCACTTCTTTCCACCTACTTACAAACTTGCAATAACGCGAGCAACACCTCAAAACAACCAATTGACCCACACTTCACCTCACTTCTCGCAACCTTCTCGCAACAACAGCAACACTCCAGAACAATCAATTTTACCCACACCTCACGTTTCACTTCACTTCCCTTCTCGCAACACCTCAAAACAACCCATTTATCCATACTTCACATCACTTCTCGCAACCTTCTCGCAACACCTCAGAACAACCCATTTATCCACACTTCACCTCACTTCTCGCAACCTTCTCGCAACGACCCAAGCAACGGCGAGTGTCTGAAAGCAATGGCACCAAGCACTTCAACCGAGATGTCCCGACAGTGCCTCTGCTCTTACCTATGCGAACCTGAGGATGATGCAGTGGTTAACGGGCTGTAAACTTTTACGACTCGAGGCTGGTTGCTGGTCCGAGAGGCGGGGGAGGGGGGGAAGGGAGGAGAGAGAGAGGGGGGGGATGGTAGGAGAAAGAGTGAGGGAGGGATTAGAAAGAGAGAAAGGGGGAGGAGAGAGAGAGAGAGGGATTAGAAAGAGAGAAATGGGGAGGAGAGAGAGAGAGGGATTAAAAGAGATATGAGAGAGAGGGATTAAAAAGAGAGAGAGGGAGAAGGATTAGAAAGAGAGAAATGGGGAGGAGAGAGAGAGAGGGAATGGTAGGAGAAAGAGTGAGAGAGGGATTAGAAAGAGAGAAAGGGGGAGGAGAGAGGAAGAGGGGGATTAGAGAGAAATGGGGAGGAGAGAGGAAGAGGGGGATTAGAGAGAAATGTGGAGGAGAGAGAGAGAGGGAATGGTAGGAGAAAGAGTGAGAGGGGATTAGAAAGAGAGAAAGGGGGAGGAGAGAGAGAGAGGGATTAGAAAGAGAGAAAGGGGGAGGAGAGAGGAAGAGGGGGATTAGAAAGAGAGAAATGGGGAGAAGAGAGAGAGAGGGAATGGTAGGAGAAAGAGCGAGAGAGGGATTAGAAAGAGAGAAATAGGGAGGAGAGAGAGGGGGGGATTGGTAGGAGAAAGATCGAGGGAGGGATTAGAAAGAGAGAAAGGGGGAGGAGAGAGGCAGAGGGATTAGAAAGAGAGAAATGGGGAGGAGAGAGGAAGAGGGGGATTAGAAAGAGAGAAATGGGGAGAAGAGAGAGAGAGGGAATGGTAGGAGAGAGAGCGAGAGAGGGATTAGAAAGAGAGAAATGGGGAGGAGAGAGGGAGAGGGATTGGTAGGAGAAAGATCGAGGGAGGGATTAGAAAGAGAGAAAGGGGAAGGAGAGAGAGAGAGAGGGATTATAAAGAGAGAAAGGGGGAGGAGAGAGAGAGAGGGATTAGAAAGAGAGAAATGGGGAGGAGAGAGGAAGAGGGAATGGTAGGAGAGAGAGCGAGGGAGGGATTAGAAAGAGAGAAATGGGGAGGACCATCCTCACCCCCTCCCCCACCATCCTCACCCCCTCCACCATAACCACCATCGCCTCCAAGCGCAATCCGCACTCAGGAGCCGGAGATGGGAGACCGCGTCACACGTCGGCGAGGGGGAATAAGTGGCTGATCGAGGGGAAATTGCGAGGGCTGTCGGGCACGGGAGGGGGCGGGAGGGGAGAGGGGAGGAGGGGGGAGGGAAGGAGGAGGGAAAAGGGGAGGGGAAATTGCGAGGGCTGTCGGGCACGGGAGGGGGCGGGAGGGGAGAAGGGAGGGGGAGGGAAGGGAGGAGAGAAATGGGAGGGGAGGGGAGGGGGAAATTGCGAAGGCTGTCGGGCACGGGAGGGGGCGGGAGGGGAGAGGGGAGGAGGGGAGGGAAGGAGGAGAGAAAAGGGGGAGGGGAGGGGAAATTGCGAGGGCTGTCGGGCACGGGAGGGGGCGGGAGGGGAGAGGGGGGGGGAAGGGGGAGGGGAAGGGAGGAGAGAAAAGGGGAGGGGAGGGGAAATTGCGAGGGCTGTCGGGCACGGGAGGGGGCGGGAGGGGTGAGGGGGAGGAGGGGGAGGGAAGGGAGGAGAGAAAAAGGGAGGGAGGGGAAATTGCGAGGGCTGTCGGGCACGGGAGGGGGCGGGAGGGGAGAGGGAGGAGGGGGAGGAAAGGGAGGAGGGGAAAAGGGGAGGGGAGGGGAAATTGCGAGGGCTGTCGGGCACGGGAGGGGGGCGGGAGGGTGAAAGGGGGGAGGAGGGGGAGGGAATGGGAGGAGAGAAAGGGGAGGGAGGGAAATTGCGAGGGCTGTCGGGCACGGAGGGGGGCGGGAGGGAGAGGGAGGAGGGGGGAGGGAAGGGAGGGGAGGGAAAAGGGAGGGGGAGGGGAAATGGTGCGAGGGCTGTCGGGCACGGGAGGGGGCGGGAGGGGAGAGGGAGGAGGGGGAGGGAAGGGAGGATTGGGAAATGGGAGGGAAGGAGGGGAAATTGAGGGCTGTCGGGCACGGGAGGGGGCGGGAGGGGAGAGGGAGGAGGGGGGAGGGAAGGGAGGAGAGAAAAGGGGAGGGGAGGGGAAATTGCGAGGGCTGTCGGGCACGGGAGGGGGCGGGAGGGGAAGGGAGGGGGAGGGAAGGGGAGATTGGGGAATGGGAGGAGAGAAAAGGGGAGGGGAGGGAAATTGCGAGGGCTGTCGGGCACGGAGGGGGCGGGAGGGGAGAGGGGAGGAGGGGGAGGGAAGGGAGATTGGGGAATGGGAGGGAAGGGAGGGGAGGGGAAATTGCGAGGGGCTGTCGGGCACGGGAGGGGGCGGGAGGGGAGAAGGGAGGGGGGAGGGAAGGGGAGATTGGGGAATGGGAGGAGAAGGGAGGGGAGGGGAAATTGCGAGGGCTGTCGGGCACGGGAGGGGGCGGGAGGGGTGAAGGGAGGGGGAGGGAAGGGGAGATTGGGGAATGGGAGGAGAAAGGGAGGGGAGGGGAAATTGCGAGGGCTGTCGGGCACGGGAGGGGGCGGGAGGGGTGAAGGGAGGGGGAGGGAAGGGGAGATTGGGGAAGGGAGGAGGAAAGGGAGGGAGGGGAAATTGCGAGGGCTGTCGGGCACGGGAGGGGGCGGGAGGGGTGAAGGGAAGGGGGAGGGAAGGGGAGATTGGGGAATGGGAGGGAAGGGGAGGGGAGGGGAAATTGCGAGGGCTGTCGGGCACGGGAGGGGGGCGGGAGGGGAGAGGGAGGAGGGGGAGGGAAGGAGAGATTGGGGAATGGGAGGAGGGGAGGGGAAATTGCGAGGGCTGTCGGGCACGGGAGGGGGCGGGAGGGGAAGGGAGGGGGAGGGAAGGGGAGATTGGGGAATGGGAGGAGAGAAAAGGGGAGGGGAGGGGAAATTGCGAGGGCTGTCGGGCACGGGAGGGGGCGGGGAGGGGTGAAGGGAGGGGGGAGGGAAGGGGAGATTGGGGAATGGAGGAGAGAAAAGGGGAGGGGAGGGGAAATTGCGAGGGCTGTCGGGCACGGGAGGGGGGGCGGGAGGGGTGAAGGGAGGGGGAGGGAAGGGGAGATTGGGGAAGGGAGGAGAGAAGGGAGGGGAGGGGAAATTGCGAGGGCTGTCGGGCACGGAGGGGGGCGGGGAGGGGTGAAGGAGGGGGGGGAGGGAAGGGGAGATTGGGGAATGGGAGGAAGGGAGGGGAGGGAAATTGCGAGGGCTGTCGGGCACGGGAGGGGGCGGGAGGGGAGAGGGGAGGGGGGAGGGAAGGGAGATTGGGGAATGGGAGGAGAGAAGGGAGGGGAGGGGAAATTGCGAGGGCTGTCGGGCACGGGAGGGGGGCGGGAGGGGGTGAGGGGAGGGGGGAGGGAAGGGAGATTGGGGAATGGGAGGGAAGGGGAGGGGAGGGGAAATTGCGAAGGCTGTCGGGCACGTGGGAGGGGGGCGGAGGGGTGAAGGGGGGAGGGAAGGGGAGATTGGGGAATGGGAGGAGAGAAGGAGGGGAGGGGAAATTGCGAGGGCTGTCGGGCACGGGAGGGGGGCGGGAGGGGTGAAGGGAGGGGGGGAGGGAAGGGGAGATTGGGGAATGGGAGGGAAGGGAGGGGAGGGGAAATTGCGAGGGCTGTCGGGCACGGAGGGGGCGGAGGAGGGGGAGAGAAGGGAGAGGGAGGAGGAGAGGGAGAGGGGAGGAGAGAAAAAGGGGAGGGAGGGGAAATTGCGAGGGCTGTCGGGCACGGGAGGGGGCGGGAGGGGAGAGGGGAGGAAGGGGGAGGGAGGAGAGATTGGGAAGGGAGAGAGAAAAGGGGAGGGAGGGGAAATTGCGAGGGCTGTCGGGCACGGGAGGGGGCGGAGGAGGGGGAGGAGGGGGAGGGAGGGGAGAGGGGAAGGGAGGAGAGAAAAGGGAGGGAGGGGAAATTGCGAGGGCTGTCGGGCACGGGAGGGGGGCGGAGAGGAGGGGAGGAGGGGGAGGGAAGGGGAGATTGGGGAAGGGAGGAGAGAAAAGGGGAGGGGAGGGGAAATTGCGAGGGCTGTCGGGCACGGGAGGGGGCGGGAGGGGAGAGGGGAGGAGGGGGAGGGAAGGGGAGATTGGGGAATGGGAGGAAGGAGGAGAGAAAGGGGAGGGGAGGGGGAGGAGGGCAGGGAGGGAAAGTGAGGAGGGAGGGAGGGGAGGGCAGGGGAGAGGGAGGAGGGGGGAGGGAAGGGGAGATTGGGGAATGGGAGGGAAGGGAGGAGGAGAAAAGGGGAGGGGAGGGGAGAGGGGAGGGCAGGGGAGAGGAAAGTGAGAGGGAGGAGGGGAGGAAAGGGGGAGAGGGAGGAGAGAGGGGAGGGGAGGTCAGGGGAGAAGGGGAAGGGAGCAAGAGAGGGGTAAGGGGAGAAGAGAGGGAGGAGGGGAGGAAAGGGGGAGGGAAGGGGGAGGAAGGGCAGGGGAGAGGTGGAGGAAGGGAGAAGGGAAGGGGGTAAGATGGGAGGAAAGAGGGAGGCACGGGAGGGGGAAGGGAAGAGAGGGGGAGGGGAGGAAAGGGGAAGGTCAGGGGAGAGGGGAATGAGGTAAGGCAGAAGAGAAGGGGGAGGTGGAAGGTAAGAGAGAAAGGGCATGTGAAGAAGGAGGGAGAGGAGGAGAGGGAAACGTAAGGGAGAGAGGAGGGACAGGAGAGGTGAGAGGTCTAAGAGAAGAGAGGTACGAACGCATAACGTAAAAGAAAGGGGGAAGTGGGAATAAGGGAGGAAGGGATATGGACAAGAAAGATGGGGTAAAGTAAGAGAGGAGGATAAGGCCAAGGAGAAAGAGAGGAGGGAGGGACAGGGATAAAAGAGATATTAAATACAAGGAAATGTGGAAATAAGAGAGAGTAGAGAACACGGATAAGGGGAACGAGGCAAATGAAGGAAGAGGAGGAGATGGGAGAGATAATGGGAGAGGAGGTGAGGTGAGGGGACGTAATGGGATAGAAAAATCATGCGAGGGGAAGTGAAAGGTTGGGAAGGTGATGTGAGTGAATATGAGAGGATAGGAAGGCGAAGTGAGAAATATGAGTTGAAGAGAAGGCGAAGTGAATGAATATGAAATAGAAAGGTGAAGTGAGGGGAAGTGAAGGGTTATGAAGGTGATGTGAGTGAATATGAGAGGATAGGAAGGCGAAGAGAAGGGAAGTGGGGGATCGTGAAGAAAATGCAAGTGAATATGAAATGATAAGAAGGTGAAGTGAGGGGAAACGAAGGTGATGTGAGCGAATATGAAATGATAAGAAGGTGAAGTGAGGGGAAGGGAGATGAAGTGAATCAAAATGAAATGATACGAAGGGGAAGTGAAGGGTCGGTAAGAAGATTCGAATGAATATGAAATGATAAGAAGATAAAGTGAGTTGAAGAGGTGAAGTGAGGGGTCGGGAAGATGATGCGAATGAATATGAAATGATAAGAAGGTCGTGAGGTTTGGGGAAGGTGAAGTGAATGAAAATGAAATGATAGGAAGGTGAAGTGAGGGAGGTGAAGGGTTAAGAAGAAGATGCGAATGAATATGAAATGATAAGAAGATGAAGTGAGTTGAAGAGAAGGTGAAGTGAATGAAAATGAAATGATAGGAAGGTGAAGTGAGGGGAGGTGAAGAGTTAAGAAAAAGATGCGAATGAATGTGAAATGGTAAGAAGGTGAAGGAAGGGAAAGGGAAGGTGAAGAGAATGAAAATGAAATGATAGGAAGGTGAAGTGAGGGGTCGATAAGAAGATTCGAAGGAATATGAAATAATAAGATGAAGTGAGTTGAAGAGAAGGTGAAGTGAATGAAAATGAAATGATCGGAAGGTGAAATGAGGGAAAGGAAGGGTTAGGAAGCAGATGCGAATGAATATGAAATGGTAAGAAGGTGAAGTGAGTTGAAGAGAAGGTGAAGTGAATGAATATGAAATGATAGTAAGGTGAAATGAAGGAAGGGAAGCAGATGCGAATGAATATGAAATGATAAGAAGGTGAAGTGAGTGAATAAGAAATGATAATAAGATGAATTGAGTTGAAGAGAAGGTGAAGTGAATGAAAATGAAATGATCGGAAGGTGAAGTGAAGGGAAGTGAGGGGAAGGGCAGGCGGCGTGAGGGCTAATACCTTTCGCCGGCGTAAACATTCAGCGTTCCCGCCCGTTGGATTAAGCGCCGTGTCCGAAAC
>NC_091582.1:27857996-27862996 GCF_042767895.1 Penaeus vannamei | reverse complement strand
CCATCCACCCACCTTTCCCACGCTTCACCCTTCAATCCATCTTCATCCCCCTAAATATTTCAACCAGCCATACGCCCACCCACACCAACCCACGCCAATACCCAACCCCTATACCCAACCCCCATACCCACTGCATACCCTAAAAACACAGCCCTCACTTACGAGCTCCCAGACGCCCATTTTTTTCCTCTCGTCTCCACAACCCTCACCTCATAACCTCACCCATACCCCATACCCTCACAACACACCTCACACACCCACGCCCACTCCCTTCCCACGACCCCCCCTCTTCGGTAGCCGACCCCTACACCCATACCCTACACCCCATACCCCATGCTGCATATCCCACACTCCATACCCCATAACCACATGCCCCATACCCTCACAAACACACCTCACACACTCACGCCCACTCCCTTCCCACGCCCCCCCCCCTCGTCCCCGCCCCCCCGGTAGCCGACTCCGCCACGTGTGTGAGATCTGCCCAAAAGCACTCCCTGTGGTGCCCGCCGCCCTGTCACAATGGTGGGCGCGTGCGGGGTGGGTGGGCGCTGAGAAGGAAAGAGAGAGGGGGGGGGAGAGGGAAAGAGAGAGAGGGAGGGGTGAAGGAAGGGAGGGAGAGAGGGAAAGAGAGAGGGGGGAAGAGGGAAGGGAGGGAGAGAGGGAGGGAGAGAGGGGGGAGGGAGGGAGAGAGGGAGGGAAGGAGGGAAGGAGAGAGAGAGAGAGAGAGAGAGAGATTGGAGGAAGGGAAAAAGAAGGGAGAGGGAGAGGGAGAGGGAGAGGGAGAGAGGGAAAGAGAGAGAGAGAGATGGGAGGAGGGGAAAAGGAATGGAGGCAGAAAGAGAGAGAGACGGGGGGGGAGGGCAGGTTCGACCCACAAAAGGGGGGTTTTAATACCCTTTTATATTCATCCGGAGTGACTTATTGTTTTCGGAGAGACTAGGAGGGCTTGCGCGCGCGTGTGTGATTGTGTGTGTGAATTTATGTATGCATGTGTACGTATGTGCGTGAGAGAGAGAGAGAAAGAGGGAGAGTCTCTGCGTGTGCGTGCGTGTTTATGTATGAATGTGAGTGTAAGAAAACAATAAATAGCGAGAGAGGCACGGTGAAACGGAGGGACAGACTGACAGGTCGAAACTAACAAACAGACAAACAGACATACCAGCAACCCCCCCCCCCCTAAAAAAAAACAATAAACAACCACCCCAAAGAAAAGGAAAACACAGAAAACATTCCTAGTCACAGAAAAATAATAATCACATTTTCTCTTTTGCTAAACCCATTTCTTTCATTCTCATATACATCGATACAACCGCTAGGTCCGGTTTCAAATTCAAAAAAAAAAAAAAATGCCAAATAGAATCCCAAAATCTACCGCCATATTTTCAACTATGATCCATCCACCTCGCTTTATCGTGTCTTCTGCTCTTCCCTATTTTATCCAATTTTTTTGAGAAAGAATGCAATTTCGAAAGACTGCTCCTTGCGTCCGAGATGTGGGTAGATTTCCAAATTGGCTTTGATGACTTGATTCGAAGAGAGAAAGGGATCTCCTCGCTATAGATTGCATTCAGAAAAGACTTTTCTTTTATCTCTATCATTATCATCTTTATTTTTGCTGCTGTTATTGTTATCTTTCTTATCATTATTATTTTTGTTATCGTTATTATTAGTATTATTAATGTTATTGGTTTAATAATTTTCTTTAACATTACTATTGTCATTATTATTATTGTTGTTATCATTATTATTATTTTCATTGGTATTTTTGTTGCTGTTGATATTATCATCAATACTATCTTCATAATTATCATTATCATTCAAATTAACATCACTATCATTGTTACTATTAGTGTTATTGTTATTGTTATTACTTTTATTATCATGTATTATTACTGTTATTATCATTGTTATACTAGCCGTTATCATTATCATTATTAAAATTATCATTATTATCAACATTATTTCTACTATTATATTTATCATTATCATTATCTTTATTAGTGTTGTTAAAATCATCACCAATTATCCTCATTATTGTTATCATAGTTATTGTTATCATTATTGATATTATCTTGATCATTATCATCACTATCATTATTATCATTATTATCATTATCATTATCACTATTATTATTATTATCATTATCATCACTATCATTATTATCATTATCGATATTATTATTGTTATTATCATTGTTATCAATATTATCATTACCGTTGTTATTATCATTATCATTATTTTCATCATAATCATTATCATTACTGAAACTATTAGTATCATCATTATTATTACTATCATTATCATCATTATTGTTATTATTATCATTATTATTTTTTTTCATCATCATCATCACTATTATTATCATTATCATCATGATAACAGCAACAAAAATAATGATAATGATTATGATAATGATAACCATGATAATAATAAGAATAAGTATAATAAAAAAGAATGATGATAATAATAATGATAATGATAATAATAATAATAATAATAATGATAATAATAATAATAATGATAATAACAATAATAATGATAATAATAATAATAATGATAATAATAATAATAATAATAATAATAATAATAATAATAATAATAATAATAATAATAATAATAATAATAATAATGATAAAAATAATAATAATAATAATAATGATAATAATAATAATAATAACAATAATAATAATAATGATAATAATAGTAATGATAATAATAATAATGATAATAATAACAACGATAATAGTAACAGTAGTGATAATGTTAATGATTATTAAAATAATAACGATAATAAGAAAAAGAGCAAGAGTAAGAACAAAAATAAATGATAAACAAAAAAAAAAAATAATCCTATCATTTTTAGCAATCGTTTCGAAATCAAACTAGATTTCGTCTTCAAAATTTTCGTAAAGTCAATTTTCGTTTATTTTCGGTACAGTTAGGCTTCCTTTGCCTTTTATCAGAAAATAAGTCGATTCTCTGAGCTAGAATAATATTCATGTAAGTTCAATTTTGAATTTTGATGCCACCCCCATTGCCTTCATCTCAAATGTCTTCTTAACAATAAAGGAGATATCTTGAAGTATAAGCGCAACAAATATAAATGCACGAATAATTTTCCTTTCATCATTGACATCTGAAGATTTTCACTTTTTTCTAAAGATCCTGGAGACGATAGAATAAATAAAATGAGAAAGAAAAAAATACATATCCATGAAGCTTCCTTTTGAAACATTTTTTTCCTTATTCTTTCGCGAGGTGTTGATAAAAAAGATAAAAAAAGCAAAAATCCTGTGAGCTTTCTCCTGAAACAAAAGCTAATCTCTTAGCTTACTTAGATCTTCCTCGCGGTGGATTCACTCGGTCACAGTTTTACCTCGAGGCAGCGGCAAGAGGATCAGATTCTCTTGCCTCTGTTCTAAGCTCACGTATTTTTGTTGTCTCGCGAACAGAGCTTCTCATGGATGGCGGGAAAGGGTTTGTTCAACATTATACTTTCCTTTTCTGCCTTTCGTTTCTTATATATGTAAATACACACATGCACACACACACGACGTACACACACACATACGCACACGACGTACACACACACGCACACACACACACACACACACACACACACACACACACACACACACACACACACACACACACACACACACACACACGACGTACACACACACGACACACACACACACACACACACACACACACACACACACACACACACACACACACACACACACACACACACACACACACACACACACGACCTACACACACACGACACACACACACACACACACACACACACACACACACACACACACACACATACACACACCTACACACATACACACACACACACATACACACACACACACACACACACTCACACTCACACACACACACACACTCACACACGGCGCACACACACGCGGCGTACACACACACGACACACACACACACACACACACACACACACACACACACACACACACACACACACGACACACACACGACGACACACACACACGACACACACACACACACATACACACACACACACACACACACACACACACACACACACACACACACACACACACACACACATATATATATATATATATATATATATATGTACATATATATATGTACATATATATATGTACATATATATATATACATATATATACATATTTATTTATTCATTTATTTATTTATTTATAGAGAGGACGAGAGAGAAAGAGAGGGAGGGAGAGACTGAGGGGGGGGGGGCCTGTAAGTATATGTCTGCTTATATGTTGTTTATGTTACATGTTATATATCTGCTTATTCTTTATCCCCATCAGCAATTGGGAACAACTTAAACTGCTGGTCTACCAGTACCAGTCTATAAACATATGATCATAATGATGATGATACACTAATCCTCAAATTGATGTTAAAGAAAACAACACTAATAACAAGGATGATACCAAGATAAATAAATACTAAAAAGGAAACACTAAAAACGTCAAACAAACAAGGAAAGAAGCATTAACCAAAGCAAAACCATCTCACTCTTGTCCGCTCGTCCGCCAAAGAATTATGACACATAATTACAAGCAATAAAACAAGCAATTAGATAGTTGAGGCGAGCACAAGGAGCCAAGGAAGATGGCTAAGAACACTATTACAGCAGACGAAATAGTGGACAGAGTAACAGCTACAGTGTGTTGGCTATGTTAAGTACAGAGACACGTGTGTTACTGCAGGGAAGGTTATTGTTGTTGTTATGGTACGTGAGTTGTGGATAAGGAGGGGGAGGGGGTAGGGATAAGGAGAAGGGTAAGGTGGTAGGGGTAGGGGTGGGGGACGAGGGTAGGGAAAAAAGTGTGTGTGGGGGGAGGGGGAATGTGTAAGTGTGGGAAAGGGAGAAGGGGGGACTTTATGTTTATATGTGTTTGAGAGATTGAAATAAATAGAGAAAAGAGGAGAAAGATAAAGAGTA
>NC_091582.1:27842996-27845496 GCF_042767895.1 Penaeus vannamei | reverse complement strand
TGCATTGTATGTATAAATGCATGTATGTGTGTTTGTATGTATGTCTGTGCCCATGCACGTACGTATATATGTGCGTATGTATATATATATATTTATGAATTTATGTGTACACGCGAGCTCGTGAGCCATTTTCCACCATACATTCACTTATAGTTTACATCAAAAACGAAAATAAAGTCTATAAAATATGGATTTGTCTCTTTATTTATTGCCTCCTCTTTCCTGTTATTTTTTCTTTTTTATTGATGTGGCTCGCATTGATTCGTCCATCGATTTTCTCAACTCTAAAAAAAACTTGCGAACGTGTGTGCGTTTGTGTCTGGGAAGGAGGATTTGTGGTTTTATGCTTATTTGTTTGAAATCTATTTGTGTATATATATGTGGGTGTATATATATATACATATATATATATATATATATATATATATATATATATATATATATATACACATATACATACATGTACATCTGCATGTGTGTATATATGTCTATATGTATGCGTATATATATATATGTGTGTGTGTGTGTGTGTAGAAAAAAAGAGAGATATGAGAGGGAGGAAGAGGGAGAGAGAGAGAAACAAAAACAGAGACTGAGAGAAAGATAGAAAGAGAGAGGGAAGGAAAGGAAAAGAAAGTAAGAGAGAGAGAGAATGAGAAAGAGAGAGAAGGGGAGATGTACGTATTTACGGGTTATATATAAATCCATATATTTCCATATATATTTTTTTTTTTCATACATCTATCTAAGTATCTGTATATGTTTCCGTGTATGTGAGTTTGTCTGTGGGAAAGTATCCGTCTCTGAGCATCTGTGTGAAGCGTCTGCGTGTATGTATGTGTGTGTAAATTAAAGGAGACAGTATGTTTGTGCCCGCGATCGCTGAATGAACAAACACAGGCGGGAAGTGCCGGCCACAGAACTTTCAGGAAACATTCCACCGTTCCTACAGACACGTATGTATACTGAGAGAAAAAATATGAATATACATTTGATTTATTATATAACGGGTTGATATTTGTTGATGAGTAATAATGATGATTCATAAGTATGGATGGAGGATGTTTAAAGTGGTGTATTTATAGGAAGGAAATATCTAGGTTGTTAATATCTATTTGTTTATAAGTCGGTTTTATATTCGTATATAGATTATAATGGTTATTTCCATTATGCAACGACCAAATAAAATCTCTTTGATATTAGTCCATTTTTTTCAAATGTAATATACCTTTGCATTTATCATTTGCAGAATTTATGAAAATCAAAATAACTATAAAATTAAAGAAATTCTACGATATGATATATCATTTGCACACTTTTTCTATATCACTTTTTACTCACCTAATGTAAAATTTTATACATGAAATTGAAATAATGTTGATAATGAGGATGAAGATGATGATGAGGAGGATAACGGTGTGATGTTAATCAAGATGATGGTCAAGATAATGATGATAGGGATAATGACAGCACTGCTAATGATTATGATTAGAATAATAACAATAATGATTTATGTGAATGATGATGATAATGATGATAATAATAATGGTAGCAATAAAAATATAAAAACAGTGACAAAATAATAGCAATGATATTAATAGAAATAATAAGCCTAATAATGATGATGATAATATCAATAACATAAATAATAGCAATCAAGAATAAGAATGATGATACTGATAATGATAATAGGAATAATAATAATAATAATGATAATAATAATAATAATAATAATAATAATAATAATAATAATAATAATAATAATAATAATAATAATAATAATAATAATGATAATAATAATAAGGATAATGATCACAATAATAAAGACAATAAGGATGATAATAATAAGGATAATGCTAATAACAGTAATAATAATGATAATAATAATAACATTAACAATAATGATAATAACGATAATAATGATGCTAATAACAATTATAGACAATGGTAATGACAGCGATGGTAATAATGACAATAATAATAATGATGATAATGATAGTAATAATAATAA
Organism: Penaeus vannamei; assembly: GCF_042767895.1. NCBI lineage: Eukaryota > Metazoa > Arthropoda > Malacostraca > Decapoda > Penaeidae > Penaeus > Penaeus vannamei. The sequence continues at coordinate 27,843,485 of NC_091582.1, read as the reverse complement.
TAATGATAATAATGATAATGATAATGATAGTAATAATAATAATAATAATAATAATAATAATGATAACAATAATGATAACACTGACAATTATAATATTAATACTACTACTAATAATAATGATAATAATAGTTATAGTAATAATAACAATAATGAGGATAACAATGGTGAAGATAATGATAATAACTATAACAATAATGACAAAACTATTATCATTATAATCATTATCATAATATAGTAATTATTACATGTATGCATGCATCATGGAGGCACTGAAAGGGTCACGCCTGCTCTGGAGGAACGTGGCATCACATTCGTACCATTTGCACGATTTGTACTTACAGGTCTGTAGGTACAAACCATGCAATTGCAAAATACCTAAGAGTACCCAACATGAACTCCGAAGGGACTAATAGCATCATGCAGACACTCAGACACGGGAGCCTGAAGTTGTCATGCACATGCCAGGACCGGATTTTTAAAGATATCATG
>NC_091582.1:27807996-27812996 GCF_042767895.1 Penaeus vannamei | reverse complement strand
CAAATGCACATTAGGTTTTTCGTGAAGAATAGTGTAATACTATCAAAGCCCATAGATAAAGTTTCTTAAAAATAAAGGAATACCCAAAGTACATGAATTGGGAAAATCAGACATTGAAATTTACAAAATAATTGTCTTCACAAGTTGAAACATTGCAGGAATAAGTTAAGTGGTCAGAGTATTGTAAACATTCGTGATGAAAATAAGGCGAGGGACTTAGAAAAAGATGGGTTGATCTTCTCTCTTCTCTGTCGTGTATCCTTAATTTTCGATTTGCGCACCTTATGCCATAGGTGAAAAGTGTCTTAGTTAATGTCAAGGTAACCATTTCATACACTTGTTTATACCATGCCCTTCATACTGGTAATGCAGTTTTAGAATTAATGTGAAAATCCCCTGTTTTGATTATGCATTACCTATTCTTTAAATTACAGTATGACATTCGCAATTTTTTTTTTGCAGCATTTGGCTTTGAACTAGGTACTATATATTATTACCGATGCTGAAAAAAAAATTGTAGTGGAGCATATTGGGTGCCAGATTGACCCGAAATCTAAATTAATATTTTTTTAAAAACTGTCATAAAACATGGATTTTGTAGCCAGTTTGGTTAATACATACTACTACCCATGTATTCATGTCATTGTATGATTATAATAAGAAATATCAGATATGAGAATTTTTTTTTTTTAAGATCAGGTAGTATAAAATACAGGCCAGTCTCTTCTAAATAAATATTACAAATATTTTCTTTATTGGTTTGTCAGATATTTATATAATACATGCAATTCTCACACACACAGGCATACACGCACCCCCTCCCCCACACATACACGCATACACGCACCCCCCCCCACACACACACACACATACACATTTTTTCCAAAAAAAATCAAGCAGATCTTGTAAATCTCAGTTAATACCTTATCAGACTCAGAGCATCTGTCAGTCTCAGTTGAAACATCAATCAAGGCTTCTCACATGTTTTTCACTAGGACTTAGAGCCAGTTTCACTTTATTGCTGATTTCTTCAAAACTACTGATTGGACTTAATTCATTTGTTAATGAGAATTAATAAATGATATTGAGAATGTCTTTAAATTACAGAATTGTGTTCTCTATTTAGTAGTTAAGATGAAAGAGACGCTAGGAAATTTGTGATAAACAGAGCAATATAATATTCTAGATGTACGTCTGTTATTAATGTTGTATTTTTTCCCGACAGCTACTTGAAATTGTGTAGCAGTAAGCTATTAAGACAGCAGTGGAAATTTAAAGGAAAAAGAAACCTACTGTACCCACAGTAAAGAGAATGGCAGTCCTCAAGAAGGCTGCAGCAGCTCCAGGAGAGAAGGGATCTCTTCAAAATGGAGGTAGGAAGAAGGCAAGGGGAAAGAAGAAAAAAGCCGACTTAGTATCAGTAGAAAAGAAGGAACCTTCTGTAGAGAAGAATGAAGCCCCTTTAAAGCCAGTGGAAGTCGAGAAGAAAGCAGATGCTCCAGCTAATGAAGTAAAGGCAAAGAAGAAAGAGGAGGCCAAGTTAGTAGCTGTAGAAGAGAAAAATGGTGCCTCAGAAATGATAGGAGTCCAGGAAGAGACTGTAGATGCTTCAGGAGAGAATAAGGTATCACCTGAAAATGAAAAAAAGAGAAAGAAGATAAGGGGGAAGAAGAAGAAGAAATCTGATGTAGAGAAGAAGGACGAAAATACTGCTCCAGCAAAGAAGAAAAAGCCCAGGAGGAGGAGGTCTAAGAAGAGGAAAGCTGCTACAGAGAACCCTGAGGACGATGCAAATGAAGCAAAGAAAGCAAAGCTAGATGTTCCAGATGAGAAGGTGAGTTGAAAAGACGATACTCTTGTGGTGTACATGCACTGCCTCAAGTAACATCCTTGCAGTCAGCTAAGTTCATAGACATTATATCCAAATTTACTTAATGATAATGTGCGTTAATGCATGGTGAAATGCTTATCAGAGAATAAACCCTTATAGATGCGAAATATAGATTTTATATATTTTCATAGTATAAAGTAGTAGAATATACAGGTATAGAAGAATAGTTAAACAATACTAGAAAAAGATATTGATAATGAATTAATGTAGAATTAAAGAAAAGATGGCTAATCTTGTTTCTGTTAAACATTAGACAAACAAAATTCTGTTCCTTAGGCTACTAAGAGCAGTTTACTGGAATATTTAGGTACACTTCAAAAAACTCAAAAAGTAGGTATTCTATAAAAGGAAAAGAATCATAATATTCTTTGATGAATAACCAAGATACCTTTATATAGAATCACATCATTTCAAGTAATATATCAGAAAAAGGCAATTTTGCTCAAACATTTAAAATGTGTTATGATTTATAAACAGCTGACTACATGTGGCCAGCCCAAATCTATATAAAGCATGGATAATAAAAAAGAAAAAAACTACATGACAGATCACATAGCTTTAGCTACTGATTTAAAACAAGCATTTTTGTAGAATGTTTGAATAAGGCTAGCATTATTGTATCCAACAAATTAGATGAGAAAAAAATTTGTGCTGGTATTAGATAAAATTAATGATCTTAATTCATTATATGATATGAAAACTTTGATTCCTTTATCCCTGAGTGATATCAAGCTGGCCCAGCAAACTCGCCTCTAGTGCAAGAGCAAGTCTCAGTGGCTAGAGCTGTACCTGGTACCAAACCAAAATATTTCATGACAGTTATAGCATTTTCCATTGGCATGGGGATGAAAATACACTCGCAGCAGGTGCCAATGTGTGCATATCATGGCTAACTGTCCTATCAAGTCATGTGTGGTCAAGCCTGTTATAAGTTGTGTGTGCCTAACAACTGTTCACTTGTTTGGCCCTAGCTGTGGCCATTGTGTAGAAAATGGCCTCATAAGTAAGCTTAAAGCCTCTTTTTAGCCTCATTACCAAAAATGTCAGGCTCCTACATACCACCCATCAGTGAGGAATGCGGAGTGTTGAAGGACAATTTGGTGCCTATCTTGTACAGGGGGTCTGTAGTCTTCTTTTCATCCACACCTCTGCAGCAATCATTAGGATATCTAGCACTGACATTTTCAAATCTAAGATCTTCGATAAAAGCTGGTGAGGACATTTCACTTCTAGCTATGTATTGCTCTTGTAAGACAAGTGAAGAAAATGTCCCAACTTTTGATGTTAGCTGCTCGGCCATACTTGTGTTTGTTTATAAACAGCTGACTTTGTGTGGCCAGCCTAAATCTTAACAAAAGAATAATAATGAAAAACTTCTAAGGAATTCTTTGTTATTATCTTGGTTGATAATAAGATAAAAATTATATTTTATATTTTTATTCTAATAAATGGTAATGACAAGGAATACTTCACTATTCCTGTACAATACATGGTTGCATGTACATGTGAAATAGTTTCCACAGAAGAGATAAAAATGAATTATTCACAACAGCTGTGTGCAGTATAACAGTCTGGGTTTGTTTGTTCTTCTCAGATGACTCTAGATGGAGACCTGTTGAGTATATATGAGACAAGAAGGGATGAGGATTTTAAAAGATGTCTCTATGTCATGATGAAGAACTTCAAGAAGACTTACTACAAGGATCCGCCTCCAATTTTTGAAAGTGCCCAGCATCTCAGATTTAGTGGGTCGTGAGTATTTTGTTGTTAATTTTCTTCTGCATTTGTTAATTTTTTCATTATGATATCAAAGCCTCATTCTCATAGTTAAGTAAGTCATTATTCAAATTAATAAATTTTCAATCTTTCACATATCTTTGTTGCTGTTTGAATTTGGAAGCCTGTGATGTTTTTGTTTGTTTGTTTGTTTTACCCAGTAATGTAGGTCCTTTGGTGATGTTTTTGTTTGTTTGTTTTTCCCAGTAATGTAGGTCCTTTGGACAATCTAAACTGGTGTATAAATTCTTTATAAGAATATTTACCTGGTGCACATCGGCCTCTTTTCCAATTTATCCACGTCCTCACAATCTTCAGATTCAAGCACATACTCCCAACTCATCATTGCTTCATTTTATATAAAAAAAGAGAAATATTTATCCTAGAAAAATATAAGTTACTTTGAACATTGAAGTGCAAAGTTTACTGCTAGACGATCATACTTTAGTGTAACCACCATCCCAGTTTTTAATTATTTTATTAAAAAGTTAGACTGTACTGTCTATGTATGAACAGGCCCAAGTTGTCTTTATATAGGATTCATTGATATTAATACATGCAATGTTGAGTCTAATGTAGCTTAGTTCAGTAATGGCATTGAATTTACTTCCCCAGTCTAACCAGTCTGTCCCTGCTCCTACAGAGTTCAACTTATCCCTTCCATCCACCACTGCCTCCTTACATATCTCTTCTCTCTTCCTCTTTTTTCTAGAGTTCTTTCTCTGTCTACGCTTCTAATGTTTAATAGCAGCCTAGTTTTGGCTCACTTCCACTACTACTCCCAAAACTATTTTAACAAGAAGCATGCGTGCTGTATCAGTTCTGCTGTAAAATTGTAATCTTTAATTATATATAGATAGATGCATTACTTTAATGTTTTACTCGTAAATAAAATGAAAATACAAAAACTGAAGTGGGTCTGACAGAGATGTTGGGCAGTGTTGCCTATCACTGCACTCCCAAGTTCTCAAGTTATCTCAGCCCATGTTTTTTGTATTGAAAATGTATTTTATTCAGCCGTGTGAGTTTTCACAATATGCTCCACTAATTCACAGAAGATTAAGACAATGAGTCTTCTTTAAGGAAAATTGTTATTTCAATCAGAAACATATACAGTTTGATTTTATTATACTATTAGTTCCATAAATATTTTACAATTACTTATATGTTAAGGTAAAAAAAAAAAAAAAAAATTTAGTCATAAGCAGAAGACAAAGGAAAAGCATGTCTTGCATTGTTTCAGTAACTTCAGTTTTTGTATGAATTACTTCAAAGACACACATGTAGTAAATACACAGTGCTGGAGCAGTTACTTGCATGCATATAAATACAT
>NC_091582.1:27797996-27800496 GCF_042767895.1 Penaeus vannamei | reverse complement strand
CAATACCTGTTGATTGCTGTCCATTCCAAGTATTACTCAACCTTCAGAAAATATTCCTCTTTCCCATCTTCCATTCCTCCTCATCCCTCATAGTCTTCTTTATATTCTATCCCCTCCTCCTTTATTATGTGCTGTGTGGTGCAGTGGTAGTGGCCTCATCTAACAATTTTGTTGACCTGCATTCAATGCCCACACATTGTCAGTGGATGGAAACCCTGGCCATTCCTTGCACACAGGGGCTATCTTAGAAGGAAAATGAAACGGACAGCCTGTTGCACCAATAATAGTTATGGTAACAAATGGAATATAACTAAATAAAAGAATAAATAAATTACTCATCATCACAGTACTACATTTCAGCGCTTCTTCCTCCTGTTCTCATCCTTCTACGGCTTCTATATCTACAAAGCTTTTTAGTACTTTTTAGCCCAGCTAAGTTGGGGCAATTTTTTGTGATCCCCGTTGCCCCCCTACAGCCCTTTCTATTGACAACACCCTCCTCTTTTAACAATGTCTCCAAAAATAAGTAAACAAAGTTACCTTCCACAGCCATTGCAATCGTTTTCACTCTGTCACATTTACAACTGTGTCCCAAGCTCAAGCAAATCTACCCTGAATGACTTCACTGACAAGCCTGTTTCCCAATAAATTGCCGTGTACATGGATTGGTTACTGTGCTCGCCTGCCTTATTGACTATGATGCAGTATCAGCACAATGCTACGCTATTGCCCCTACAGGTTATTGTTGCCAAAATTACTTTCCATAAACACAACATCCACTATAATGTTTAGAGTGGAGGATATTTCTGCCCTTTCCCCTAATAATATTAATATTAATCCCTCCCCTGTCAATGTCTGAAATTTTGGTGTCTTATCCTGGTGCCAAACACTGTCGCTCCACAAGATACTGCCTGGTCGTTCAAACTACTCCGAGCAATCATACATCTGTGCTAATTGTGGTGGTGACTCCCATTATGTATTTTATGGAGGGGTACCCTATCTACAAGTTTGAGGGAGGTGGTGGGTTTTCAGACTCAAACTTGTACTCTTCCCCAGTATCTCTTCCTCCCACTCCTCACGTTCCCACTGCTACCCCTTCCCTCTCCTAGACAAATTCTTTTGCATAAATCCAGACACTCCAATCTCTATTACTTCCCCAATGCCTAACCACCCTCCTTGTCACTACTCATCACATCAGACGAACTAAATGTTCCATTCAATATAATTCAATTCCTTCCCTCCACCTACTTCATTTGCACCTTATATGTCTGTCTCCTTGTCTCCCCTACACAAGACCTTTGTTTCTCAGATCTCCCCAACCAACTCTCAGAAACTTGGACAGTCAACTTTCTAATGACCCCTATCCACCCTCCAATTTCTTTCCTCCCATTACCTATGCACCTTACACCCCCTCCCCCATGCTCCATCTGCATCCTTACCCATTCCTTCTCCTTTATCCCTTCTGCTCCCTCATGGATAGATATGACTCCCTTTTGTCACAGCTTCCTTTGTTGGATCCTCCCCTTCCTAATCTCTAGTCTCACTCCGTGTGTTCTTTCCCTCCTACTTTTAAGACTTATTTATAATAGCTGTGATCTAATTGCCCTTCATCCCACAATTTCCCTGATATCCTTCATATCCTCCCCTACAAATGGGGCCCAAGTTTGTTGGGTATGGGTAAGGTCCACGGTAAAGTTCCTACATGTAGGAGTAATAGGGCTTGATATGATACCATCGGTATTGGTATTGTCATAATCGGAACAAATACCCTAAAGGGACTCATCAGTTTATATCTTTCATATAACGTTTATATTTATATTATATATTTATATTTATATTTATATTATACTATATTATACTATATTATATTATATATATATTTATATGTTTCTATCTGTATATCTCTTGCTCCGTGGAATCAAGATGTGGTTGTCATTCAGAAAGAGGGAGGGAGATAAAGAGGAGGAAAAGAAGGGAGAGGGAAGGTGATAGAGAGAGGGGGGGGGGAGGACAAGAAAGAGGAAGAGAAGAAATGGCCAACCTTTGTTATTTCTTGACGGCGGGGGGGGTCTCGGTTGGGTAAGCAAGCACAGCAAACAAAAATTTAGAAAAAAAAAAACTTATTTTTGTTGCATTTTTCAGCTATATTCTGACCCAAGTAAATTGTGGCCTTTTTGGGGGGGAGGGGGTTACCCCTTTTGATGCCCAGGTGAAGAAAAACAAGCAAGTAAGGGAGGGAGGGAGGAAAGGGGAAGGCATGAAACTACGGGAAAGAAGGGCAAGAAACTAAGAGGGAGAGATTGGATAGCAAAAAAGAGAATGGGGGAGGAACAGAGGGAAGGAGGGTAAGAAAAAGATTGAGGAGGGAGGAGGTAAGTAAGAGACAGAGTGGCAGGGAGGGAGGGAGGGGTAGGAGAGAGTAAGAAATCCATTGAAGGGGGGAGGGGGTAAGAGAAAGAGAGAGAGAGAGAGCAAGAGCAAATGAGTAAGAATGAGAGTG
>NC_091582.1:27772996-27775496 GCF_042767895.1 Penaeus vannamei | reverse complement strand
AGACAATCCATCAAAGTAGCCTTACATCGAATTACCAATTACTTTTACCGATTCGGTAAAGCATGGAAACCACACCTTGCATCAAGCACTTGGTAAAAGCAAACCCTCATTTGTTCAAAAAATTACTGTGTAAAGACTTACTGACCTTCCTGGTAGGTCACACAGGTAATTGTTAAAGGAAACAGACTAGATGCTATTAACAATGATAGCGTATTTAAAGAGGAGGTCAAGTATTTAATGAAGATAAAAATGAGAATTTCAAAAAAATCTTTTACATATCATATAGCATAAAAAGTAATGAATAACCTGAAAAAAAATAAACACCATTTAGGCCAACAGTGACAGTTTAGAATGAAAAGAACAAAGGCAAATAAAAATGCTCTTCAAAAATCTGAATAGCCATAATACAATAATGAGCAGCGAGAATTTACCTTCTTGGGAATAATACAGCTATTAATATAACCCAACTGATGCTTCTGGTTGGCATAGCTTATGCCAACCAGACCCTCAACCCAGCCCCTTCTCTGCATAGGTACGTTATAGTTTATATTCATGGAAGTGACAGTATAAATTGTACTTAGTGTGCGTTTAAACATGTGGAAACGCCCAATGCTGAGCCTGTCCAACGCTCTCTCCTGCCGTGAATATATGGAGGATTCTTTGTTTTCCTGGGCAGGGGTTGGGGGCCATTCTAGCCAAGGCTGTCGAGTTTGGTCTGCTAAATTATTTGGTCAAATTCTGTCCACACAAATGTAGTTCTCAGGTAACTTTCAACGGACGCTTAGTTCTTTTATAACTCATCTTCTGCGCATAAAATTCTTTTGACCTTTCCACACACTTGTTTCATCATCTGTCCACATTTCCGTCTGCGCAAATGTAGACAAAATGATGTTTTCCGTGTATGAAAAAGTATAATATTCCCCACACAATAAAAATACTCTACAGTCTGGATTCTAGTCATTTCCGTTGGAAACAAACGACAGAATTAACCAAACCAAAACAGAAATCAAACAAATCTTGTTTCGTTCCCAGTAGCGTTGGTGACGTCCTTTTCTAAATTTACCACTTTACCGAGGTGGTTTGAAAATGCTTGGTTTGTATACAAAACCAGACCAGGATATCTTGCCATTAACAAAAGGCCTTTTGTTACTGGATCACATGTTACTCTATGTGCTGACCAGTTAAGCATAACAATGCACCCAGGACGTTACATGTCAATAAAATAAACAAGTCTATCCCGTCACAATATATGAGGAAGATGTATATCGACCTTTTCGCACTAGCACTTCGTGGTAATTAAACATAATATTTACTTAAAAAACGAACCATCATCTTAAATGATATCAACCTTACCACTCTCATAAATCTAAAATCTTATCAAAACCTTAATTAAATTAAATAACTAACATACCAATATCACAGCCACCGCTTCCCTTCACACATGCGTTTTCGAATCACATGGGAGTTCGTCTGCGTGTTGTTGTATTCGAGGCTTTTAATCCAGAATCGTTCGGGTAAGGGAGACGTTCTTTTAGTTTTTTTTTTTTTTTTTTTTTTTTTGTCATTTAGTGTTTATGATGGGGTTAAGATGAGATACTGCCTTTGTTCATATCATTATTGAACGTATTCCAGGTAAATGAGGCATTTTTATATACTCTTTCTCTCTCTCTCTCTCTGTCTGTCTGTCTCTCACACACACACACACACACACACACACACACACACACACACACACACACACACACACACACACACACACACACACACACACACACACACACACACACACACACACACACACACACACACACACACACACACACACACACACACACACACACACACACACACACACACACACACACACACACACACACTCTCTCTCTCTCTCTCTCTCTCTCTCCTAGTGATCTGATGTTCACTGCGTGCATGTATAGTTCATTCTTTTTATTAGATTTTGAATGGTAACTCCATTAGTAAATTTTCATGCAATAATCATGGAAAGATAAAGGTTAGTGTACAACTTTGTTAAATTTTAGACATAAGAGGTTAATGATTTTCATTTATAATAGTTATATGTATATTCTCTTTATAGAAGTGGTATTGCTAGCACTGCCAGTACCAATGCAACTATCACCTTTGTGAAATATATATAATTTTTTTTTTCATTCTTTTAATCATATACTACTTTTCTTGGAAGTCAATCATAACGTTATAATGTAATTGTCATAAAGGCAACTTAACTGGATTTGCTTGTTACTATTATTATTGTTTATTATTGTTATTATTATTACTGATATTATTTACTTCCATTATAATTCTTAATATCACCATTACTATTATCATTATTATTATATATCATTAATATTATCAACATGGAAACCAAAAGAAATGGTAATATTTTAGTTCTGTGGAGCTTTATTCAAAGGATCATTTGCTGCCTATCAAAATGTTTACAAATTCAAATGCATTGCTCTAGCTGTGACCCTACCTGACAATG
>NC_091582.1:27764940-27767496 GCF_042767895.1 Penaeus vannamei | reverse complement strand
GTCAAAGCAATGAACAGGTTGTGTCAAATCTTTGTTCTAAAACATTTAAAGCAGAACCCCGTGCCAGGGGCAGTTAAATGTTTTACTATGTTCTAGATAACTCTGCGGGTCTCTCTATGGATTCTCCACCATACCACACAAGCCTTGAAGTGATTCAAAAATTATCTTTAATCCCATTTGAAAAGGCAGCAGGATTTTATGTCAGGCCTTTAGAGATCCAGTTGCAGTTGCTACTTATCGTAAAACTTAGTTAGAAAAACATAAGCTTGAAATATATTCCTACAGGCTTTACGCTTATAAATCTTAATTCGTTATGATCACATGTTGTGTCCTTTTAGGAATCTGTAATCTGGAAGTAGAGTCTGCATCCAACCCCAATAGCTTGCCCAACAGTGTGGCTGGCGGATCCAGCGCGGCTCCTCCGGAGCCGGAAGAGTTCCACTGATTTATCAGCAAGAAACGGGGGGCAGCAAATTTCCTCTTCACAAGACATTACTAAATGGCTCATGGAAACATTCCACCCTGATATGGGCAATTAAAGAGCATCAACTAATTCTTGTGCTGTCTCATATACTTGGCGCAATGCAGTGAAGTAAATCGGTACCCATATATATACTTTTGAGGGGGCAGTATGTCTCATATACAAGCCCAATAACTATGAAACTGTAAATGTATCATCGAGAAGTGGCATACGCCAAGGAATGGTGCCTGGGGTGAAACATTTTCGTAGAAAGCTGAATTAGCCTAATTTTGAAGGTACTGAATTGCACTCATGTGGTTTGGATAAAATAAACATAGGACACAAGAGACAGCACCACTGACTTTATATTAGCTAATATATCTCTTCACACACACACAAACAAAAAGGTTTATATACATAATTACATCTAAAGCTCTTCATGGTTTAGTTTGTCTTTTGATTGCATCATGCTATGGTTGGAAACATTTCCATAATTTTTAAAAAGTTGTCAAAAATATTTTGCATGAAAAAAATTAACTGGCAAATAACAGGTCTTATTGCCTTTATGTAAAAAACATGGTACCTTGCATGAAAATAGTTGCTTACACTTCACATCAGTTGTCAATAAGACTCCCTGAAATGAGTTTTATACCACATTGATAGGATATTGCTGTCACTATGGAAAGGAATTGGCTAAACTGGTGGATAAGTGTTCTCTTTGAAACCAGATACAAAAGTTGCATACTTTTAAGTCTTCAACCTGTACAGTGTCAAGATGTGTCAGGGCTGTTGAGGGGCCTGGTAAGTTTATGATTGAAATTGGGCAAATTAACCAGCAGTATTCCATGTATAAACCTACTAATGTAATTAAGTTTCACATATTAAGACATAAATTTTCTTAGTTATATATCTTATAATTAAATGTGCCAGTTCACTTTAGCTAGAAGAATGCAAACTGTATGAGACCACTCATAAACACTGAGTTTTCTTAGTGGCTCCAATGTAGTGCTTCCAGTACAATGCATTTAGTCAGGGGCCTCCCTGACTTTACTTGCCCACCCTCTGAAGTGTGAATTGACACCCCCGTCCACAGGATTTGAAGAAGCGACAAGTGCCTAACATGATGCACAATAATAGGGATCTGTATAGCATGGCATGTGGCAGCAAAGGCATGATGTTTGATGAAGCAATCCTTTGGTCAATATTCAAGTTAATTACTAATTGTTGCATCATTTGCATTTTTGTTTTGATTTCTGGTTGTAAAAATGCAATCAATACTTAATCATATTTTTCTTTTCTAGTTTCCAATTACCATCTTTAAGTTATAGATGACTAAATAGAAAATTTGCTTACAAGATTGAGATTTGTCAAACTTGTAGCACTGTGAGAAGAAGGGAGACAAAGAAGAAAAAGAGGGGGAGGGGAGAAGTCTGTGCTGTAAAATAATATTATGAAGGGAAAATAATAATTCTCTTTTTATATTTTATTTTGGAAAACATTACATTATACTTCTGCACCATACATCAACAAGGAAAGGAAAGAGGAAAAAACAACAGTTTCCTAATTACTCGTTCTTCTCGGAACTTTCATTCTGATTCCATCTGCTTCTTCCTTGCCATCATAGATTTCTGAAAAGTAATAAATGAATTATCTAATTATGTTAAAAAGCAGGGTAGCTTTGCAACATCAACAATTACTTGTTCTGCCACATAGTGCACGGTTTCATATACCTTTGAGAGAAAATATGATTTTCATTTTCTTTATTGCAACCCTATAAATCATCTGAAGTTCATACCTTCCATGCCTTCTTCTTCTTATTCCTCTTATCCTTAGATTTATCCTTAGTCCTTCCCAGCTCTTCAGCCTTTCGGGTTGACAGATAGAGAACTGTCAACTTTACACCTTTAACCATGACATTATCGGATGCAACAAAAGCATCTTCTGCTTCCTCTTCTGTCTTGTAAATTAGACATGCACAACTGAAAAAAATAGTCTGAGTCATTATCTTTAATACAGGAATTCACTAAGAGCTACAACGCAACTTATATTTAGGAAAATATACAAACGAACAGAGACAGCAAGACTTTTCAAAATAC
>NC_091582.1:27749940-27752440 GCF_042767895.1 Penaeus vannamei | reverse complement strand
TTGACTCCCATTGTCTTTACTGAAGGTACAGAAGGTTTCTTCTTTGTCTTGACTTCTATCTTCATTCTTACAAATTTACTAATAGAGGAATTCTAGGGTTACTGGAAAGAAGGAAAAGAGGATTCTGTTACTATGCTACAGGATTCCACAGATAGTTAGGATATCAAACACATTTGGCATGCAAGATAAGAGGCCTGGATACTAATAACAGACAATAACTTGGTGCCAATGGTGCCACTGACTTCCACTCCTCTTCACAGTCAAATCAATATATTTCTAAAAGTATCAAAAACATGAACCATAGAACTATGGCATTACATCACTGTCAATGTAAAATTTGAAGGTTGCAAATTTATTTTTTACCATACTTTAATGATACTCTAAAAAGGAAACAGGCTAGGATGATCAAATTACCTGCAAATTTTTAAAATCTAACAGATTACAACTCAAAACTCAAGTTGTATCATTAAGGCGACATCTTGCACAATTCTTTCATTATCTGTCACTGAGAGGAAGTTCCTGAAAGCTTTTATTTTTCATGTATATGGTTTGAAGAAAGCATGCTAAAATATAAGTTGGAAGGAGTGGAGATACTTCCATGAATGTAGCTGAAGGAGTACCTGACCTCAACAAGGCTGAGGGTAGAAGGGCGGAGGAAGGCATTGCTCTCTCAGGCAAAATTACCCTAGATCATGTTAAATAACTTAGCTGTGGAATGGATAAGTTTACCAACAACCAGCAAATAGATTAAAGTCCAGGCCAGTAATTCTTCATTCATTGTGTATAATTGCCCCTATCATAAATATCTTTCACTTCCCTGTATCTATTCATCAAGAGTCTTTGGTAAGTTTTTTGGTTTTTGGTCTATTACAACATATCCTACACATGCACAAGATTTAGATTTCTGGAGATAGGTTGACTAGGTCATAACAAATCTTGTGTTAATTTTCTGTGGTACATCAGTATTTTGGGTTGGAAGGGGGGATGAAAAGCATAAAATGCATTCAATTTTAAATTCTGGAAAATAAAACTATATATGATTTTGTTACGTTCTGCTTGTCCACGTCAATAGCCCTGTGCACACCAAATGTGGTTATCTCAGCGCCTACTGGTATAGCGGCATAAAAGTCAACAAACAATCTGCATATATATCCTAGAAAGATAAAGCTTGGACTGGTTTCTTATTAGGTAATTTTACCTCCTGGGTGTATCACAGCACAGTGCATGTTTTCCTTCATATTATACCCTACAATTTCCCTTAGATCCCTCATGCCCTTCCTTATCATTGAGGCCAAGTTTGTGTGGTACATGGGAATTTTCACACCGCAATTCCTACATGTATGAATTGTAGAAGGCAAGGGGAATACATCCATATTAATTGTTGATATGCAACTATTCTGAAAATCACCCATTTTCCTGGAAATCTGAGTAATTTTCTATATTAACCGATATCGACGATTTTGGTATCGTTGGATTCCTCTCACTCTATACAATCCGATATCCTTCAATAACCTAGGGTTTTTAAGGTACTAACCTGATTGATTTATGCCGCTATTTAGTAAGGAGGGTGCTCCTTTGCCGCAGAATGTGAAGGAAGCAGGGTGCATCTGCAATTTCGCACAGAAAATCCTTCTCCGAATATGAGCACCCTCCACACTTGGCCATCGCAGCGGCTATGACTGACTTTTTAACGCGAATACGGATGTCGTTATTCCAGAGGACAGGAAACTCAACCTTTAGGCCATCGGTGTAACATCGAAAGAGGCGCAAAACCCGCCAACGAGGGCGGGCCACCCTGTTCACCCTGATAATACTACAATCGTCTCTATATACAATGCTGACTATGCCAAGGTTAATATGCTGATTCAGTGGGAATCTTACGAGGTAATTGTAATATTACACCCGCTGCTCCGACATCGTCGATGATTGTGTAACGCTCTAGCCTGCCAGGAATATGTGGTGGAGGCTTTGTTTCCTCGGCAGGGTTTGGGGGTCAGCAGCCCCCTGCAATGGAAAGTTATGTGAATAACCATGGTTATTTTCATTGTGCATTATATTATTAGTGCTATTTAACCTGCATTTTCCCTGGAACCTTTCATGCCCTCCCCTGCTATCGGGGCCAAGTTTGTCGCTAACGGGGGGGTTTCTGCACGATAAAAACTATATATTTGCAATGTGGAGAGTGAGAGGAATCCAACAATACCAAAATCGTTGATATCGGTTATGCGGAAGTAATATAGAAAATTAACGAAATCTGGTACTTGTAGGTTGTTCTAGATGTTGGTTGATAGTGGTAGTGTATAGGGCTATGGGCCTTTGTGAGACTACAAGTGACGGGTCAAATACATCATAAATTTACATATTGTGCAGCAGCATTTGAAGTGGAGTTCTCTCATATGCTTTCACAGTCCATCCATAAATCTTATGATGATTCATTTGCATTCTGTGCAGAATTTTAGTTTAAATACCTTTATCCTGTAGGCATACTACTTAACATTCT
>NC_091582.1:27739940-27744940 GCF_042767895.1 Penaeus vannamei | reverse complement strand
TACTTGGCGAATCGGAGTATTCCAGAGGCAGGAGTGTGTTGCCAGTTACGCTTTTCTTAATACTGGAGGCAGTAAACTACCAGAAATCTATTGTTTGAATCCTGAGTGCACGACTACACTGCTATTATTTCCCTACTTTAGGAGTCTACATTTCTATTTGAACATTTCCCATAATCTACCACATTATTATTATTATTATTTTATCAAAAGCGATCAAGGTGTCCTCTGCTGCCAGACGTTTCTTCTTAATCCACTACAAACTCCCCGAAAATCTACTTACCCCCCACCCCACCCCTCATCCATCGTGCATTACAATAAACATACGTTTTCTCAGAAATGTGTTAAGTCGACATCCATATCTACCTTGCAATCATCACAAAAGCCTAGGTCAGAAGTAACACCAGCAATTCCTCACTGAAATCTCTTGACAAACCGACAAGCTAAGAAACAAATAAATCAGCAAATTTAAACATGTCAACATAGACCTATAACGCATTTCGCTTAGAGGGCAAAATAGCAGCGATCAGAAGCTACCGTTAATATCCTTTTAAAATTAAGTACAAGAAACACAGACATCGAATGTAAAGAAAGGGTGACTTTAATAGTTGCACTACATACTCACTCTATGGATGTGAAGCTATTCATACATATGTATGTGTGTATGTCTGTCTAGATTATATATGCATATATAATACTGATACATACATGTGTGTATATAGATATAAAACATAATGAATATATATATATATATATATATATATATATATATATATATATATATTCATTCACACACACACAGATACGTATATATATATATATATATATATATATATATATATATATATATATATATATACATATATATATATATATATATATATATATATATATATATATATATATATATATGTATATAATGTATATATATGTATATATATGTGCATATATATATATATATATATATATATATATATATATATATATATATATATATTATAAATATACACACATATATACATGTACATATGTATATCTATCTATCTATTTATCTATACACACACACACACACACACACACACACACACACACACATATATATATATATATATATATATATATATATATATATATATATATATATATATATATATATATATATATATAATATCTAAAAGCACACATACGCACACATAACTGACATGACCCTTGGCATCTTGCAGGCGCAACGAGGATCAGTTCGAAGGGCGCGCAAACAGCTTCTTGATCAGCGCCAGCAGACCGTGAAGGAGGAAGAGCAGGGAGGCGCCCATCATGAATCCTGCCACGCCGCCCACGTCACTCAGGAGCTGCGCCCACGTGTAGCCGTCCTCCTCCGCCACCACGTCGTAGGTGGACTGAGAGAACCTGGAATCGGTGAGCTCATCATGAAGGGCGTCTCTTGGGGCACTGCAGTGTGATGTTGCTTTTGTTTTTCATGAATCAAGGTCTAGTTTGATGAAGGACTTATGGCTCGAGGCTCCTTAAGGTATGTTAGGGGTAAAAATAATATGGCGATAATGATTAGAACGATCGGGAGGAAACAATCAGGTTCATGATTCAACAGGTAAGGAGTCATTGCAATACAATGAAATAACGTCTAATCAAGATAATTTAATCGACTGCTTACTTAACCGTAACTTTCTTGGTGTACGAGCCCGTAGTGGTCACGGTGGCCCTGTAATGGTTCCACGTACAGGCCGGCAAGCAGTCGTCATGGCAGCTGGCATCCGCCGCGTCAGCCTCCGCTTCATCGCCGCCAAAAGGCTTATAGACCTCTCGATTACCTATCCTGCGCGGGAATTTGCGATACTGGTAGGAATCATTACAGAACGGCAGAGGCGACCAGGTGAGGTACGGCAGCCGGCAGCCGATCAGCTCCGCCAGGAGGGAGGCTTGGCACTGTGCCACACAAACCTCCCGCGTATAATGGGGAGAGGGCTCACACTCGCGACCTGGGCGTGGCACCGTTGTCACGCGCGTCAGGTCCACGTCGAATTCTACAGACAGCGAGTTATGGTAGTCCACCTCGCCAGTGAAGTCATCCCTCTTAAAGCTGTACACCTGCTCCCGTGCGTCGTGCAGCCTGAAGAGCGTGTGGGCCTCGTTCTCTTGACGCAGAGAGCTGTGCAGGAGGTTGACCGTGTTGTTGCCGAAGCGAGGGCGTTTCTCTCCCCTGTAGGCGGTGT
Source organism: Penaeus vannamei (assembly GCF_042767895.1). Taxonomy (NCBI): domain Eukaryota; kingdom Metazoa; phylum Arthropoda; class Malacostraca; order Decapoda; family Penaeidae; genus Penaeus; species Penaeus vannamei. The sequence goes on along the minus strand of NC_091582.1, from coordinate 27,742,715 downwards.
CGAGGATTACGGCGTAGGACGTGAGGCCTCCTGCATCGTCCGGGGTGAATGTGAAGCACCGGTTTTGCTCCGTGGTCACCGCACGCCATCGTCCGTCAGCAACTTCGTTCCTTTTACAGTGGAAAGAATGGCATCAGGCGTCCCACTTAGTTATTTGTCTAACTGTGGATTATATGATCAACTGATGTTTAGGTCATATACATCAAAAGTATTCAGCTAGGAAGCCCTCCGATATTTTTTTTTTTTTTTTTTTTATATAAAATTGCGCCGAAGAGGAGAATCCCATTTCGTGCAGCAAGACTGGGATGTCAGATCATATGTGTATTTGTACTGTTAATGCCAAAAGCATGTGTCAAAGATCTGAATTTGTTGTAGAATGACTTTGGGTATCAAGCTATGAAAAAAGCTTGCCTCCCTTGCGGACTGAAAGATGCAGATACCAGCTAGCTAATTATCATAGCCTTTTTTGATGGAACATTAAGAACTTTTATCAAGTTCTAAAATATGAAAAAAAAACTTTGTGTCCTACCTATATCGTCTAGCATGGACTACGAAATATAGCAATGCAGGATTTTACCATTCATTTGTTTATCTTCATATTCTATATTATGTAATAAAGAAACAGCACATTCTACTTAATCTATTATAGTAAAACTACCTCTTAGCTTACTTTCACGTATGGACATTAATCAATTTTAGTCGTATCAGTATAAATCAATAAACTGAATCATGCATTTTAAACTTAACGAAAGGAATGCTTACGTTATATTAAAGAACTTTCCGTCAAGTTCATAACCTGTCACCAAGTCAGACAGGTGCCAGGCAGACGCTTCCCAAACATCATCCAGTGGCTTCGACCACAAACCTGGTAGTCCCAACACTGCAGTAGTGCCATCCGAGCACCTATAAAAGCGCCCGTAGTCTCTGCAGTTCTCTTGAATGTCGTACTGAAGCCCAAGATCCACGAGTTTCGACAAGTTGAAAGGAGGCCATCTGCACACAGTCAGAGACGGGAAATTACGAGAACGAATGGCTCGTATTTCGTAGCTGGTGTAATAGGGGTGAGCCCACACGTACTCGTAAAGACGCTCCGTCCACAACACGAAGGCCAGCAGCAAACACGAGATGATGAGACTCGGCTTCACCAGTCCCATGATACGGCGTTCAAAGCCTCGACTGATTTTTATATGTAATGCCTTTATAACTGTGATTAAAACTTCTCCTCCGTCCATAACCGACCATCCCACGTACAGGCCGATTATGCCACCTAATTCGCACAGTAATTTGGTAAACGACTGAGAATAGTATTCCTTTACGTTCAGCTTGTAATCTGATGAGAATCTAAGAGACAAGTCGTTTTGCTGCTCGGTTTCCTGCATCTGAGTTATGTGGTAATACTGCGTCTGGCACTCTTTGGGACAGCGACTATTACACGTAGCTGTGATGTTTAGTGTTGTAAAAGGATGACTTTGTGTTTCCACTACATATTTAATACTGTTGCGATACTGTTCTTGTGTGCGGCATGCAGGAAGGTTGGCCACAGCGATGTATGGCAAAGTACAACCCACTTCTCTGGCAGCCATTTCCAGCTGACATTGGTGGAGGCATGGGGTGCGGCGGTATGGCAGGGGCTGGCAAGGCAAAACACGTTCCACTGACAGTGTTGTCAGCATCAGCTCTGTCCCGAATTTCCTTATTTCTCGAAACTCATGGGCGTAGGTCTGATGCCTCGCAATGAGGACAGGCTGAACTCCCCTTTCTGGAATCGCAATCCAGAGTTTTTTCTTAGAGCTCGATAAAGGCCAGGCCAACATTTCCCCTTCTGCTGCAAGGTCATCATAGGTCATGCTCAGGGTAAGTATCTTGCCGGTAACATCAGACGGTGTCAGTGCATAACAGATATTATTCGTTGTCAGGATGGCATTGGATTTCGCCTTCGAGCAATCAAAATTTACTGACGAGCCGACAATTTCACAAACGTCCCTTGCGGCTTCCTTCCAAAGGACTTCCACGCCTGCGGTATTGTTAGCCCATACACCTGGCAAAGTCTGGAGCAGGTTATGAAGTATGCGATCTCGTGTAACATAAAGAAACCCATAATCTGAAGTATTTATACCATGTTCGACGAGAACTTGAGACTTGAAAGGCATATCAGGACAGACAGTCACTTGGGGGAAAGACTGTGGAGTTTTGTCAACACTGAGCAACGTGATGGCAGGTTGCCAGATGTATGCGCAAATGGCAGTGATGATGTGCGCAGACATGACGACCGTCATTGCCATAACGCCAACCCACCCCCAAAGTTTCATCGACAGCCTCTTCTCGCCATCGTCGGAGAACTCAGGCAAGGCAGGAGAATCTAGAGAATCGCTACATCTTTCTGCTCTTTGAATATTTTGTTTACTTTCAGATACGGCTTGTGGTCCCTGGCGTGCCGAGGCGTTTGGACTTGCTTCGCTCCCGGATGCTGGCGTCTTGTGTCCCTGCAAGCGGCGGACGAGCATCATCCAGAAGGAGAGGAGGGACAGGCCGAGGAACAGCCCGAGACTGCCGCCGAGGTCAGCGAGGAGGCGGGAGAGTGGGTACGCCTGACAAGGAAGTTTTGGGGGAATTACTAGTCATTTATATACGTTCTGATATATATATATATATATATATATATATATATATATATATATATATATATATATATATATATATATATGAGTGTGTGTATTTGTCCATATGCATACACACACGCACACAAAACATGCTATGTACACGAAAATCTCAAGT
>NC_091582.1:27694940-27697440 GCF_042767895.1 Penaeus vannamei | reverse complement strand
CCAGACATTGGAAGTTGTGGTATGGTGGTTGCTTTCTTTTTGTTTCGTTTTTTTTTTTTTTTTTTTTTTTAGCCCTACCTGAGTGTACACTAGAGGGATTGACACCCAGTCATAGCTCCAGAGCAATCCGCATTTTTGCCTGAACTCATTGAATTCCTGGAAAGAGAGGACATCTAGAGTTGTGGGGGACTTCTGGCTTGGACCTTCGTTAGCGGTTAGAGAAGGGCAACAGCAAGTAGAAAAAAGTAACAATAAACAAAAACAAAAAATGGGTAAAAAAAGAAAAAGAAAAAGAAAAAAAAGGTAAAAAAGGAGGGTGGTTGGTAACACTGCAGCCGCCATGTGGTATGGTTTGGTTGGTAGATTGGTTGTTTGGTTGTTTGGTTGGTGGCGTCCGGAGACTAATCGTCCTGTTAGCATCCCGGGAGAGGGTCATGCCAACATTACGGGCTCATGGATCCGTGTTTTCTCATGTCTACGAGGCGAAGCTTGCCCTTCTGCCATGAGGAATTCTCGCATGTCTGAGCGTAGCATGTGGAAAAGAAAAATCCATGCGGATATGCACATGTACAATATATTTGGATATGTGGGTATGTATTGGCCCTCAGAAGACATTGTAGACAGTAGAAAATTTATGCGGATTATCTGATGCCAATTGTCGGATTCTAACTTTGCCGTATTTCATTTTCTTTCAGCGAGACAGATGTACGGTCTCAGTTCAGGGGACAGAAAAACAGGCTTTCAAAGTATTTCAAATGAGACGTGTAATGGAGGCAAGAGAAAGGGGCAGAGATGGAGAAATGGAAAACCAAGGGATAAAGAGGGAGAGGAAGGAGGAGAAGGAGAGCATATCATACAAGAGAATGATGGAAGAAATAAACAATATACACAAGACAAGTTTACTGGAATGCTTCGCTTTTTTCCAATAAACACTTCGCTTTATCACTTTATGTGTATAATGTGATTTCCTCCCATCAACACGAGAGAGATTAGCCATCCGACAGAAGGATCTTAACCAAAATCATTCTCCTTCGTTAAAAAGGGCTAACGGAAGAAATGTTAATCGGAAGGAACTGCGACATGCTGACAAAAAAAAGCTCTCATGCGTTTAGAAAGCAACGTCTAGAGAAGCTTACAGCAAAGCTCTACGCTACGGTTATTATACCAGAGAACACGAGCATAGGAACATCAGATATGATGACATAGGTGAGCTTTCTCTTGATTTTATTTATAATTTGAACTCAATACTATATGTAGAAATTCGTCACGTGAAGATAATAAGAAAAAATTTACTTTTTTTCCAGAACATTGAAGAGAAATGTAGTCAGATCTCAAAACAAAGTGTAAAAGAACACATGCTTAAAGAATACTCAGTGACTGTAGAAAAAAGAAAATCAAAACATGGTTTTCTATTTAAATGGATCATTCTTAGGAATTACCATCCAAAAGGAAAAGAAAAAAAAAGCTTCAGATTCTCCCATTATTCAAATTAGTATGTTAGTATTGGGACTTAAATGGGGTTTTAAATAAAAGTAAACACTGGCAGCCCTCCCAGCTTTATTTATATTCTAATGAATTCCAAATTATATATTTTAATTTGATCTCTTATTTATCAGGTAGAAGTGAATAGCTTATTGCCATATAATGATAGACAATTTAACAAACTGAAATAGTTATATGATTTTATGGTGATGAATAATTTTTCGATTTTATATCTTATATTAAACTGTTGCTAGCTTCATTGGAATTTGAAAAATGGCAGTTTATATAAAAAAGAAGAAAAAATGAGAAAAAGAAAAATATCTTCCCGGTTACAAAAAGAGGAAAACAAAAGAAGAGGGAAAAATAGATTATAAAAAAAATTAAAGCACATGGGGTAACTCGATAACATAGTACGAGTAGACATAAGGGCGGTTAACAGCAATATATCGCCGGAGAAAAGGCCATAATGGCACAACGCGGACACAAGACAACACATGTTTTTTCTTTTTCTGGAAAGCAATGGAAGGTCTACAAGCCCAGCCAAAGTCCTCGCTTTTTAATACAATTGATGTGCTTTTGGTTTTGAATTTCACTTTTTTTCCAATTGCATTCTTCGCCGATTGTTTTTGCCTTTGATTTAATTTGCATAATACTTTTCTTCTTATTTAGATTTGGAGAAACTGCTCTACAGTTTAGAAAGGGTTTTGATGAAGCGGGAGCTAGGGAACACTTTATCAATGGATGCAAAAATAATAATAATAATTGAAAACAATCAAAACCTACAGAAAAGAAGAAGAAAAAAGATAATCATCAAAACAATGATAATAATAATAATAATAAATACATGAATAGGTAGTGGTGCTTTCATCTAATAATTCCATATAACATGCAAGTGAAATATTAATTCATATATATATATGACCAAAAAATAATCATAAATAGCTACTCTATGTAATCTATTGTGCATGAAGCAAAATTAAACATATATAAAAAAATTGACATTGATACAAACATGAAA
>NC_091582.1:27667440-27672440 GCF_042767895.1 Penaeus vannamei | reverse complement strand
TAACAACAGCAATAATGATTATTATTATCAGTATAATGATAATGTTAAAAATAATAATGATAATGATAATAGTAATAGTAATAACAGTCATAGTAATTGTCAATTGAAATCAAAATAATGATAATGATAGTAATAATAATGACAATACTTAATAATATGAATGGTAAATGATGATGGTTATGATAATAGGTTTTATGATAACAAGACCAATAATGATATTCATTATGAAAATAATAGTAAAAATAATATGCTTCTAATGAATATAAAACTAATAATGATCATGATCATATACATAATAATACTGATAATGACGATTTTGGCAATAGTAATAAAAATAAAATCTTATGAAAGTAGCGTTTCTTAATAATGAAGTAAGGATAATGATTATTATAAAAAATAATACGATAACAACAAGGGGAACACTAATGATATTAGTAATTATGATAAGGATTGAAAATGAACTGAATAATTATAACGATAATAGCAATAATGATATTAAGATAATCATAACAATAAGGATGATAATAATAATAATAATAACAAAATAATAATAGTGAGAACAATAATGATAATCATAATGATAAAAGTAAGAAATACAGTAATGTAATACGAATAGCAATGATAATGATGATGATGTTGATTATAATGACTACCACGATTATGATTATAATAATGATTTAAAAAATAACACCAATATTCTATAGCAGTAGTAATATGATGTCAGTAACAATTGAGAGTAATAATGATAATAAATGTGATCATAATAGTAGTAATATAATGTTAGTAATGATTAATGGTAATAATGATTATAAAAGTGATGATAGCAGTACTATAATGTTGATAATAATTGATGATAAATGTAGTATTAGTATCAGTAATAAGATTGGTAATTATAATGATGATAAATATGATAATGGTAATAAGAGTGATCATGATGATGATACGAATCATAATGATAATTATTATAATAGTAATGATGATAATGATAATGACAATGATAAACAATAAAAGATAATAATAAAGATAATCTAAAAAAGTAACAACATTATAATCACAATAGTATTAGTAGTAGTAATGGTAATGAAAGTAACATCATTGATAACAGTAATGCTAATAATGATAATGATGATAATGATAAAAATAATACATCAGTAGTTATAGTAAAGATAAAGATAATGATAATAATGCTACTACTACTATGATGCTATTAACAATGGTAAGAATGATTATAATCTGCCTAATTATGATATTTTAGCAGAAATAACATAATGATATTGATAGCAAATGATTATATTAATGGTACTACTGCTACTACTACTATTAGTAATGACAATAACACTAATAGTAATAATAATAATGGCCATAATAATAATGATGAAAATGATAATAATAATATTGATAAAATAACATTAATACTAAGGATGATAATAATGATAGTAATAATAATAATAATGATAATGATAATGTTTACAATATTGATAATAAGAATGAAAACGTTGATAATTATGATGATGATAATAATGATCATAATAATAACAGTCAGGGTAATATTATAATGATAGCAATGATAATGATACCATTAATAATATTAATAAGATTATAAGGATAACAATGATGCTCGTAATAATGATGAAGATGATAATAGTGATACCACTAATAATAACGATAATGACAATAATGATAATGATAACAATAGCAACCGGAACAATAACAATGAAAATTATAATAAGATAATGATGATAATTATAATTATGATAATGATAATAAGAATAATAATGATAATCATAATGATAATATTAGCAATGAAGATCATGCTGATAACAATAACCATAGTAATTATACTAATAATGATAACTGTAATAAAGATAGAAAGTTATTGTGATGATAATAATTAATCTAATAAAAATGATAATAATTCTGATAACGTTAATGATAATAATAATAACCATAGTATTGATAGTTATAATGATAACTGTAATAAAGATAGAAAGTTATTGATAATAACAATGACGATTGTTATATTAGTGATAATCATAGTAATAAAGTGAAATACTAATGATGATGATGGTGGTTGAGGTGTTAAAAATAACGATGGTAGTAATGTAAGAATAGTAATGATAATAACAACTCTAGTAGAATTTAGTGATGAAGACACTGATAGTATTGAAAATGCTGATGATACTACTACTGCCATTAGGGATGATAATACGTGATAAATTATTAGCGTTGATAAAAATAATGGTAATGATGAAAACAACAACAATAATGATAATGATGATGATGATGATAATAAAGACAATAATGATAATAATAATAGTAACTTTGATAATAACAACAATAATAATGATAATACTAATAGTGATAATGATTAGAATAATGAGGATAATAAAAATAGTAACCAAAATTATAATAATGATAACAGTAGCAGTGGTAATAATTAGAACAAAAAAGTGATAACAACAACAATAGTAATATTAGCATCAATAGTAATAACAATAATGAGAGTAATTGCATCAAAAGTAAAAAACAATTATAGTAATAATCAACATAATGAAAATATAGTAATAATAATAGTAATAATATAGATAGTAATAACCATAATGCTAGTATTGATAATGATTATAGTAATATTGATAATAATTATGATGATTTGAATAAAAGTAATGACACCCCTAATGGTAAGGATAGCAGTAGTAAAAATAATAAGAATAGTAACGGAAATGATAGTACTTGTGATAATCATCATAATGATAATCATCATAAAGATGATAAGGATAACTATAACAACAGCAATGATGATAAATGACAGTAATGACAGTAGTGATTTTAAAAATGATAATGATATTGATGATAATGATAATAGTAATGATGAAAATGATGAAGCTCTCAATGATAGTTATGATAATAACAGTAATATCAATAATAATAATGATGATATTAATAAGGATGCCAATGAAAGTAATAATGATGATAATGATGAAAATGTTACTAATAGTTACAATGACAATAATGATGATTATGATAATAACAATATTAGGAAAATAAAAGGAAAACTAATGATATTAACAGTAGAAATAATGATGATAATAATATGGATCTAAAAAATGAATGATGATGCTAATAAAATGTAATAATGAATAGGGATAATAATAATGAAGAAAATGATAACGATGATAAGAAATTTATAATAACAATGATAATGATTAAGATAAAAGTAACAACAATAATAACAATAGAAACAATGACTACAATGGCAATGAAAATGATAATGATGACAATAATGATAATGATAATGATAACAATAATAATAATAATAATGATAACGATAATGATAGATATAATAGTAAGAACAATAATAATCATACTGATAGCAATAATGAAAATAGTAGTATCAACTATCATCAATATCATTATCATCATATTGTCATATTAGTTATTATAATAAAATTGGAAATAACATTGCAAAAAATGATATCAATTCACTCACGATGATACCAGTGCTACTACTATTAACTGTAATAATGATAACAACAATAATAATAGTTGTAATTATCATAATGATTATGATGAAAATTACAACGATTACATCAGAAATAATAATTTCGACAATAAAAGATAATAACAATAATAATGATAATAACAAAGATAATGACAATGATGATATCAAGATGATTATTATTAGTAATGATAATAGTGGTGATAATGATAGTAATAGCAATGATAATAATAATAGTAATGTTAATGATAATAATAATAATAATAATAATAATAATGATAAGGAAATTATGATAATGACAATAGTAATGATGATAAAAATGATGATGATTATAATATGAATGATAATATAAAAGATAATAGTAATAATGATAATAATGAGGATAATAATAATAATAATGATAATAATAATAATAATGATGATAATAATAATAATGATAATAATAATAATAATAATAATAATAATAATAATAATAATAATAATAATAATAATAATAATAATAATAATAATAATAAAAATAATAGTAATAAAAACAATAGCAACAACAGTGACAGAAATAATGATAATGATTATAACGATGATGATAATCATAATAATAATACACACAATGATAATAATAAGAGCAATAGTAATGATAAAAGTTATCATGATAATTATAATAATAGTGATGATAATAAAAAATCACGATTATATTGATTTAAACAATAAGAAACGCAACAATGAGGAAAAAGGATAATCATTATGATGGAAATAAATTAAAACATGCAGAATGATAATGACAATTATGATAATAGTAATGATGATCATGAAAATAACATTAATAATGATGATGGTTCAGGAATAACAATAACAATAATTACAATAATAATAACAACGATAATTATGATAATGATAATAGTAATGATGATGATGATAATAATGATGATAGTAATAGTCATAATAATGATGATGATAATGACAATAATAATAACAGCAATAATAATAATAATTAAAACATGATAGTAATAACAATAATAGTAATGATGATAATTATAGTAGTGATTATGACGATACTAAATAATGAGAATAGCAATAATGATAATAGTAATAATAATAAGAAGAATAACAACAATAACAATGATAATGATAGTAACCATGTTAATGATAATTGAAATATTAATAATCATAATAATAGTAATGATGATAAAAATGATAATAATAATAATGATAGTGATAGTAACAATGATAATAAAAACATTATTAATCATAGTAATGATAATGATGATAATAATAATGATAATAATGATAATGATGATAATGATAATGATAATAATAATGATAATAATAATAATAATAATAATAATAATAATAATAATAATAATAATAATAATAATAATAATAATGATAATAATAATAATGATAATGATAGTAATGATGATAACAATGATAAAAAGGATAATAAACAATAATGATAATGAAAATGATAGAGATAACAATGATTATATTGATGACAATGATAACGATG
>NC_091582.1:27649940-27654940 GCF_042767895.1 Penaeus vannamei | reverse complement strand
ACGAAGAGACGGAAGCATGAGGAATTGTTCAAAGGAGAGAATGAGAGAATCTCCAGCCAGCTCATTCCATTTCGGGAGGTTTGTGAATCGAATTTGCCGGTTAGATTTCCTCACGAATAAATATCACGCAAGGATGACTGCCTTCAGCCAAACCTTCACGGAGAGCTATTGCAGAGCCTTTGCGAGAAGTGTGAAGGTTTGGGAATTAATGGCAGAAATATTATTTACTTATTTAATGTGATTATAGTCTGGAAGAACTGGTTATAGGTTCGCAAATTTCTCCATTTTTAAGATGAATCGGTCTTTATACGCTCTTGATCGTGATATGTTCGTTTCAACATGCTGCTTCCAAGCTTTAGATCGAGTCGTCTCTTTTTCTCGGTATTTCATTTTGCAACTGGCATTAGCATTCATCAGCGGCATTAAATTTCTGTTTTATGTTGGAAATCAATGGGTTACGTGTCGTAGTAGCATGTTATCTGGCATGTGAGGCTGACGGTTTTGGAGCATCTGGAATTATTTTCATTGATTCGATGAAATGTACACTACACGGATTTTTACTAGCACGTGCACCAGGCTTCCACTTCAGAGGTGAGTGTTATGCCATGCTAAGCAATGGGCTACAGTGTTGGTCCTATAAATGTTCTCTGATAAATTATTTTGTGCTAGTTTTGTATAAGGTTCTATGATATATATATATATATATATATATATATATATATATATATATATATATATATATATATATATATATATATATTGGTGTAAACCGGAAGTCGAGGTCTGTAGACAGTAAGTGTAGGTATAAAAAGAAAAAAAAACGCATGTATTAATTATAAATACTATGATAAATCAGTAATAAAATATATTGGTGATCTGTAATAGTTCCGTCATTTTCATGAACAAATACTGCGAATGTGGTGGCTGTGAATTGAATGACACCCAAGTCAGTGTTTACAATAAAGTTGTCCACTTCCACACTCCATGAACAAATGTGCAGCAGGAAGGGGAGGGAATTCCACGGGCTGTCTGTCCCATAAATTCACATTAATTTTCTTTAGTTTCAAACAACGCTCAAAATACGCAAATGTTATTTACATTATGTTCCACCAAAGCAAACACCACGAGGCCGGCGGGATTTTTTCGAAGTGATAATGTAAATGTGTTTATGTATTCAATTATGTGTGTGTAAGTATATACGTATGTATGCATTAGTATATATATATATATATATATATATATATATATATATATATATATATATATATATATATATATATATATATATATATATATATATATATATATATATATATATATATATATATATATATATATATATTCATGTGCTTGTAACATTATTTTGTTTTGATATGTTCTAGCGCAGAATTAATGTAAAGAATGTCCGAGCTATGCCTAATTAAGAACCAACTTAAACATGTTTCAAAATAATTACCTTTCCTTGTGTTTTCCAGTTAGGCACTAAATACACTTGAAAGGGAGCGTTCATGCTTATTATATTAAATAATATGAAATGTGTCCAAAATCTTTTCATTCTTACTTTTTCGTGGGCCTGTACAACTAATAAGATATTTTGTAATTCACCCTGATTTTATTTATAAAGATTTTTTATATATGTGTGTGTCCATATGTATAAATATATATATATATATATATATATATATATATATATATATATATGTATATATATATATATATATATATATGTATATATATATATATATATATATATATATATATATATATATATATATATATATATATATACAGAGAGAGAGAGAGAGAGAGAGAGAGAGAGAGAGAGAGAGAGAGAGAGAGAGAGAGAGAGAGAGAGAGAGAGAGAGAGAGAGAGAGAGAGAGAGAGAGAGAGAGAGAGAGAGAGAGAGAGAGAGAGAGAGAGAGAGAGAGAGAGAGAGAGAGAGAGAGAGAGAGAGAGAGAGAGGAGCAAGAGACAAAATAGAGAAATACACACTCAGCTCTCACATTCACACAAAAAACACACATCTCTATCTATCTATCTACTAGTCTATCTATCGACCTATCTAGATACACAAACTTTGTACATATATGATAAAATAAACAAGGTAGAGATAAAAGCAATAATACTATAGCAATAATTTTGGCTTGTCTGTACAATTGTGTCATTTCAACATCATTTCAGCAATTAAACCTTAATAAGAATTCTGATAGGTAATGATTATTCTTACTCTTTACGTAGATATTTATGTTGATGAAAAAATAATGATGGTGACTACAGAGATATTCTTAGCTGGAATAACTGCTTAATGATAAATTAGTGACAATAATGAAGCCAAAGATAAATGCATTCGTTAAAGTAGATGAGATGATAATGTCGATGATGATGATGATAATAGTGTTAGTTAGAATGATGGTGATATTGATGATAGGGATAATAATGATCATAATTATAATAATTAAGGTAATAATGACGATGATCATGAAGTTTATGATGTAGATAATGATGCTGATGACGACGACGTTGATGATGGTGATGATGACAATGATGGTGAAGATGATGATTATGACGACGATGATGACAACTACAACAGCATCAGTAATAATAACATAACAATAATATTATAATTGACATTGATAATGGCAGTGAATATAAGAAGAGTTAAAACACCAACAATAATAATTATTAATTGTTGTTATTAGTATAAATGTGAGAGTTTGTCTTAAAGTGAACCTGTAGATTTCTATATTTTTGCATTCATACACATTAATACACACTTTAGTCCTTATATCCATATCTGGAGGTCATTTTTGACCTCGAGGTCCCTGCATAAAGTATTTTTTCCGCACTAGATGGCGGTTTAAGTTCAGTATCTTTGCTGTTCATTTACTAAAGATAAGAAAGTACACCATACATACATAAGACGTATGAATTCCCGAGTAATCTTTATTAAAATCTATCATCGTGAAGAGTTATTATTCCGTATATTTTCTTTCTTTCTGTGTAAACTTTCGATAAAAAATGTTCAAGTACAAAATTACAAGCGATTGGTCGAGTATTAACCAAAAAAAAAGTTTAAATTATCACTCTTAATGATGATCAAATAATTTAAAATAGCTTAAGTTAATATTCAAATTTGTTCTGTCAAAGAAATACATCCTTTAAAAACAAAATCGTTGTTTCGTTTTTCATTCCTTCTTTCCTTTTTCTGATACTTCCAGTCCGCCGGCGATTCTCTATTTCCGTAAGATTTTACGAAAGGCCATGTAAAGCAACGCAAAACTAACATTTTTTTTTCTCACCTCGCTTTCAAAATGCTGATGCCGATAGTAATAGCAGTAAAGATTGAATATTTGAACAATTTGTTGTTGGTCGAAATGAAAATAAAAAATGACTGTAACCAGCTTCCTTAACTACCGTGAAAAATCAATGACACCATTTGAAATTTTATGAATAAATAGCAAGACAATGTAATTTTTGTGATAATGAGTGTGTGTAAACACACACACACACATCAATGTATATGTATGCGTATGTTCACACACACACACACACACACACACACATACACACACAGTGTGTGTGTGCACGAAGGAAAACTATATAAATAGTTACAATATCAAAGTAAAATATGGCGTCGCGAGTAAATCGAGGAAGGCAGCGGGGAACAAATGAGACTGAAAATTATGCCACAAAAAGGGAGCGCCAGCTGAGACCTGCATCTACACTTGGGAACGGAGAGTACTGGGAAGACCAGCTGGCAGGTCCGGGACTAAAAGTGCATGTAGGTGCAGGTGGAACGAGCGGGATTAATTAAAGCCAGGCAGTGCAAGTGGGAAGAAGGAGAAAGGAAGAAGGAGGAGAGTGAGTGCAGGACGGGATGTACAGGTGAAGTACAGGTGAAATACAGGCGAAATTAAGAATATATTTTATCTTCTTTTGAAGAAATTGCCATAGACGCAGATAAAGAAGTAGAATGCAGGTATCGGAAAGTGACAAAGAAAGCAAGCGCGCAGACTTAGGCTAAGCCAGGTGCACTGTCGCCGAAGAGGGACCTGGCAGAGGGGCAGGTAGAGACACACAGGTAGGGTCTGTGATAGGCCGGTACAGAGCTGGCCGGAGCCGTATGGCCGTTGGGCAGGGGGAGGAGGGGTAGGAAAGGGGAGGGGCAGGTATTGCTGGCACGTCCCTGGGGGTTGGGGGAGCGGAGGGGCCATGGGGAAGAGGGAGGGGGGTCGGCCTCACTCCCGGGGCATTCTTGGCCAACGCATTCGTACTACTCCCTCCCCCCTCCCTACTCCCCCCTCCTTCTCCCTCCTCCTCTTCCTCTCCATCCTCGGAAACACAATTCACTAACGCGCAGGTTCTTCCCGCTGGTTCGCGGCCGCTTCACGTTTTCGTAACTGCGATCTCGGCGGCGACGTAGTTGGGTCGCTGTTCATGCTGGCCACATCTTTCGTTCTGAATGTTCTCGAGATGGCGCGTGTGATCTTTAAGGTGGTGAATGCTGTCTGTTGAATAAACATACACGCACGCATTATAAGCCAACATACGTACATTCATGCAAACATATATACATGAATACATATGTACATACACATATACATTTATACATTTATTCATTCATCCATCTGTACACACACACACACACACACACACACACACACACACACACACACAGATACACACACACATATATGTATATGTACACACACACACACATATATATATATATATGTACACACACACACACACACACACACACACACATATATATATATATATATATATATATATATATATATATATATATATATGTATACACACACACATATATATATATGTACACACACACTCACATATATATATATATATATATATATATATATATATATATATATATATATATATATATATATATGTACACACACACACATGAGCGGAGAGGCACCGGGAGAGGCACCGGGAGAGGCACCGGGGAGCGGGCGAGGGCGAGGGCGCG
>NC_091582.1:27627440-27632440 GCF_042767895.1 Penaeus vannamei | reverse complement strand
TATGTATAAAGTAATAAAATCGTGTTTGTGAAAAGAACAATCTTAAGAATATGATGATGCTCTCAGTTAATATATAATGATGATAGTGATAACGATAACGACTGGTGACATATAATAATGATGATAATGATAGTATCTAAAATCAGAATGCTAGCAAAATAAAAGCACGATGTATGGTAACACTAATAATGATAACATTATATACGATGATAATGAGGAGCATAATTATCATAATCGCACTTTTAAAAGTAAAAAGTAAAAGTCATTATGACTATATTATTAGTAATAACACTAATGATAATGATGATGCAGATAATGATAATAATGATAATGACTATCATAATGATGGTAGTACTACTCGTGGTTATAGTAATACTACTACTATAATGACAACGAGTAAAATCATGATGGTAAAAAAAAACATACTATTGTCAAATAGCAAAGAGCATAATATTGTCAAAAGAACAATAACAAAATTGATAATATCCACAGCAATGATGATAATGATAATGATGAGGATAATGATTATAACGATAACAATACTGGTAATAATAATAGCAATGATAGCAATAATGACGAGGATAATGATTATAGCGACAGCAATATTGATAATAGTAATATCAATGATAATGATAATGGTAATGATAATAATAATAATTATTATTATAATAAAATAATAATGATGATAATGATTATAATATCAATGATAATAATGATTATAATAATGATAATGATAAGAAGAAGAATAACCAATAAAAACTAATAACAACAATGATAATCATCATAAAAGTAATAATGATAATAATGGTGGTAATGATAATGATGTAATGATAACACTAATGATAATGATAATACACATAAAATCATACAAATAATGAAATATCAATTTAATCAAAAATAGTTACATAGTACTAATCACACACACACACACACACACACACACACACACACACACACACACTCACACACACACTCACACACACACACACACACACACACACACACACTCATAGATACACACACACACACACACACACACACACACACACACACACACACACACACTCACACACACACACACACACACACACACACACACACACACACACACACACACACACACACACATACGTCAGTAACAAAGAGACCCCTTTGAAGTGACAGCTAGCATCGAAACTATGAAAGGGAAAAAGCGCGGATGCTTACACCCGGCTATCACACTGGCACTCTCATGATGTCTGCGCCCCTATGTCAACAACCCGAAAAGAGTGTGAGAGATTGACATATGTTAAAAGACTTGTAAAGAAAACATTTGCCTCGAATGACGTGACTAATGGCAACTTAAATATCGCTGTACTTTTTTTATATTTGCGGATGAAACCATAACCTAAGGGTATATGAATGGGTGGAAAAAGTGACAGGATTTGACACTTGCTAATGGTGTGAAATGCGTACCTGGGAGGGGGTGGGTTGGGTGGGGGGAGGTGGGAGGAACGCGGAGGGTGGGGGAGAGAAAAAAGGAGATGAAGGAGGCGGAAAGAAAGGGAAAGGTATATACGAATAGACAGACAGCGACAGACAAACTGATTGACAGAGGGATAGAGATGGAGATAGACTGATTATATATATATATATATATATATATATATATATATATATATATATATATATATATATATATATATATTATATTATATATATATATATATATATATATATATATATATATATATATATATAGAGAGATAAAGAGAGAGTGAGAGAGAGAGAGAGAGAGAGAGAGAGTGAGAGAGTGAGAGAGTGAGAGAGAGAGAGAGAGAGAGAGAGAGAGAGAGAGAGAGAGAGAGAGAGAGAGAGAGAATAGAGAGGGAGGAGATGAGAGAGAGATAGAGAGAGAGAGAGAAGAGAGAGAAAGAGAGAGAGAGAAAGAGAGCGAGAAAGAGAGAGAGAGAGAGAGAGAGAGAGAGAGAGAGAGAAAGAAAGAAAGTGAGAGAGAAGAGATATAAAAAGAGAAAATAAAGACTGACAGAGACAGAGAGCAAGGCACTAACTAGAAAGAGAAAGACAGAGAAACGGAGAGCGAGAGACTAATTCGGAAAGACAAAAAGGGAGAGGAAGACACAGAAAGAGAAAGACAGAGAAACGGAGAGCAAGAGGCTAATTCGGAAAGGCAAAAAGGGAGAAGACATAGAAAAGAAAGAGAGAAACGGAGAGCGAGAGACTAATTCGGAAAGGCAAAGAGGGAGAAGACATAGAAAGAGAAAGACAGAGAAACGGAGAGCGAGAGACTAATTCGGAAAGGCAAAAAGGGAGAGAAAGACACAGAAAGAGAAAGACAGAGAAACGGAGAGCGTGAGACTAATTCGGAAAGGCAAAAAGGGAGAGAAAGACACAGAAAGAGAAAGACAGAGAAACGGAGAGCGTGAGGCTAATTGGGCTGGGCAAAAAGGGGGAGGAAGACACAGAAAGGGAAAGACAGAGAAACGGAAAGCGAGAGACTAATTCGGAAAGGCAAAAAGGGAGAGAAAGACACAGAAAGAGAAAGACAGAGAAACGGAGAGCGTGAGACTAATTCGGAAAGGCAAAAAGGGAGAGGAAGACACAGAAAGGGAAAGACAGAGAAACGGAGAGCAAGAGACTAATTCGGAAAGGCAAAAAGGGAGAGAAAGACACAGAAAGAGAAAGACAGAGAAACGGAGAGCGTGAGAATAATTCGGAAAGGCAAAAAGGGAGAGGAAGACACAGAAAGGGAAAGACAGAGAAACGGAGAGCGAGAGACTAATTCGGAAAGGGAAAAAGAGAGAGGGAGTCAGAGCGAGAGATAAAAAGCGAGAGCGGGGAAGCATCAGCAAACGCTCAAAACATATGACGCATTCAACAGGTGGTAAGAAGGCGGAGGGGGGGAGGGGAGGGGGGCGTAGGGGACGGAAAAGATAAGTGAGGGCAGCCGTGTTACTTGGCGACCTCTCTGTTACCTGGAGACCTGTATACTACCTAGTGACCTGTAACTGGCAGGGAGGTGGTTTCGTGGAGTGATTGAACGCTGGCTTAATTAGATGTTTGAAATAGTTCTGTAGTTAGAGTGATAGCTAATAAAGAAATTGTGTATTTACATTACATCTTCATATAGCAGGTTACATGATTTGAATTTCGAAGACATACCTACGCTGTCCATTAATAACGCGGATATGTATGCATAAAGGTATTGAATATTTCAAATTGTTTTGGCCATAGGGAATAAGGTATCAGATTCATCACCATGTCGATAATCAGTTATGTAACAAAAAAGAAAATAAAAAATTGCAACAAACCAAATAAATTTCATGGGTAACACCGACCAGCTTCTCCTTTGCTCTGACACTCTGTAGTTCTTAAAAGGCCTCATATGACCGATTTTGCATGTCAAGGCCACACTCTACCTGGACATATTCCAGGTGATCTTATGTAAAACGTCAAATGCAAAGTCACGTCAGCGATAGGGAGCAACGGTGTTTATATAGTTAGAAACAAAGAAAATATACAGTTTAGCAGACCCAGCTTCTTTAGTCATTAAAAGCAGTGTAATGGGGGTATATTTCACGAGCACCTGTTGGTAAGAAGCTAGTCTAAAAGTACCCAGGACTGAAGTGGCGTTGGCCGCACCTTTATTTGGGCCTCCTGTAGGAAATGGAGTGGGTTAGACAAGGTCAAGGGTTTGTGCGCGGGACACACCTCTTCTGCGTGGTGTTGAAGAAGTAGCGGTAGACACAGCTCATGACCCCATACACGAGGCAGAAGACGAACAGTTCCCTGTACACCAGCTTGTACAGGGAACCCTTCCACTTGAAGAGCAGGCGCGTGAACCCGCCCGAGGTGGAGGAGGCCACTTCATACTGGTAGGATACTGTCATGGCTCTCGTGCAGGATGGCGGCGGCGGGGAGGCCTGCGGTCCTCCTCGCTAAGGGCGCCGCGCCGCTCCTGCGTCAGGAGACTTCGAGTCCGAGCCTCAGTTGGCTGCGACTCTTGGCTCTCTCCGGTCACTCTGCTCGCTCTGTTACCCGCACGAGGTGACGACGACCTGCTCCACGCCTCCACGGCGGCGGCGGCTCCCCTCGTCAGCACGACCACACTTTACACGTGTAACACCCGTCATTCTAGAACACTCTACAGCTGTTCGAGCACACAGGCGGGCGACTTCACCATCACAGGAGGCAGCGCCACCATTTCCCACTTTTTTTTCCTTTCCCGCGGTTTAGAACCTTATTAATTCAGACTTGAGACACGGCCACTCGCTGTGTGCTTGCGTCCGGACGGATCGCCGGAAATCGGTCGCGGAGAGTCGTGGTCGAGAACACTGGCCAGCCCGCTGGTGACTGCCGCGGGCCGCTCCGGTGGCCAACACCCCCGCGGGCCCGGGAAGGAGGGGGACGTGACCCGGAGAGCCCCAGGGCGGCTGAGGAGGGGCGCGAGGCTCGAGCCACACCTGCTCGGCCGGGCTCTGTCCTGCAGTTATTAATCTCTGGCTCTCTCACGCACATGCACGCGCAGTGCGGACTTTGCGTGTTTGGGCGCTTTGGGGCGTAGGCAACGAAAATGCCCGCGCGCGGGCGGCGACCGGGAACACGGTGGGTGGCTGAGGGCGGGGCCGTGACGTAGGCTGGCTGCGGCTGTGGAGGGAAGGGGGGCGGTGACCCCTGATGCCCTGCAGGTACAGCCTGGTACCCCTGGCCTCGGCGTGACACACTGACGCCCGTCCTCACGCCCGCGGCGGACTCTGTGAGCGGCGGCGGCGCGCGCGCTCGCTCGCTTTCTCTCTCCCCGCCCTGGCCTGGCCCGCACAGGTATAATTTTAGCGTGGCATTGTGGCTGGCCGGGTCTGGGCGCTGCGCCATGTTTAGCCGCGACACCTCGCTAACAATACCCGACCTGCAGCTCTACTTTTAGCTAAACACGTTTCACAAAAACCCCTTCGGGCGTAGTGTCCGAGCTGGGGCAGAGCGGGGGAGGGGGGAGGGAGGGG
>NC_091582.1:27609940-27612440 GCF_042767895.1 Penaeus vannamei | reverse complement strand
TCATCTGTTGCAGGGAAGGGCGAGCGAAGTTGCAACACTCACCTTATCCCCCAACGCAATCAGCACCACAAAGGAGGCTTCCTCGGGCGAAAAACTGCCGCTGCCCTTCAGGACATACAGGTCGCCCGCTGACGAAACCTTCATTGAAAAAAGAGAAAAGTAGTTGCAGATAAAAAGATCCAAGTATTTAGACGTGGATTTAGACAGGTGTTGAGTCCCATGATCCGTTAAATATCCAATCAAATATTCAATCGAGTATCCAGTCACACTCAGAGGTATTTATTCGCGTATTCAGTCAGTCTTTCAGTCAAGTGTCCAGTGAAACATCCAATCAAGTAATTAGTCAAGTAATTAGTCAAACATTCAGCCAAGAGTTACATGTTTAGAACACAAAAAGCCTTCATCGGCGACAGCGTGAGTCAAACCTGTGTATCGTCGAGCTGAGGCATCATGTTCCTGACGACGAACTTGGCAAGGGCTTGTCCTGCCTTTCTCTCGAGTCCTTCGGGAGGCGCGAGGACTTCTGTGGTGGCCGACTGGAAAGCAAGGGGCGGTTCGGATTGTGGTGGTTAATGGGTCTGATGCCGAGTCGGGTTTTGGAATCGAAGGCAGTTGGATTATTATAATCCTACAGTACCAGTTAATGGTGACTACTATGATAAAAAGAGCGATAGCAACAATACTATTAGGAACTAGTAATGGTGGTTCTCGATATAACACCGACAAATAATAATACCAACTATTACTAATGACACTAACTAATACAAATAACACAACCTAATACTAATAATACCATTACTAACACAAACTAATACTGATAACACCAACCAATGCCAATAGCACAACCTGACATTAATAACATCAAATAATACAAATAGCAGAGAGCGAAATGAATAACGTCAAATAAAACACAGTTCAACCTGACACTAATAACACCAGTTAATACAAATAGAACAACCTGAAATTAATAACGCCAAATAATACTATTAACACAAACTAATACAAATTCTGGCCAGCCTCACCGCCCCCTTCCGAGCGGCTTCTTCCCATCCGCTTCCTCCTTCGACACGAGCCATCAGGTCCCGGGCGAAGGGCTCCCTGAAGAACCACCTCCTGGCGACGCCCTCGCACTCGCCCTCTCCCAAGGCGACCTCCTGCCCCTCTGGCGTCTGGAGGAAGGTGAAGTAGGCGATGAAGTCCTCCTGGTTGCGCTCCAGGTTCAAGACGTCGGGGGTAAATTTCCCTTCGTCGTCCGCCTTCGTCAGGTGGCCGTAGTTCTCTTGGTTGCAAGCGTAGGGGAGGTAGCCCTGGGAAGGATTTACAAATGCATAGAAACATGGAATGGAAGATTTTGATTAAGGAGTCTTGTATTCTTGTATCTTTAATTTGACAGTTATTTTATATTTGTATATTTAACCGAAAATTATTTCATATAATTTGTATGTTTAAATTGCATCTTCCTGATGTATGTACAACGTAAAACACTGTATGATAATGTATAATAGTGGAGACTCATATATACACATATTAAGATGAATAATCATCAACTGCTCAGCCAAAGCACGACTTGACATTCAAAACTATAATAATATTTCTTGTTTTCAAAATTCGCGAACTGTTTCCTCTCTTATCCGATGGAATTCTATGACTGTCACTCGTATTTCAATGTCCTTAAGTTAAAGGGACATGTAATTCTCTTACCTTCAAGAACTAGTATATGAACCCATTGCATATATAAAAGATCAGCATATCCATGCTCCCCGGACGTGCATATGGTATCAAATAATTTAACTTCTATATATATATATCCTTTGTAATGCTCGGTTCGAACGTTTGTGCACTCGAGGCTCGGACCCGAATGCCCAAAGTTAACAATAAAACATGCGAGGGAGAGGCTCTTCCTGCCACTCCCAGTCTCACGGTGGACTTCAAAAGAGGGTCGGTTTACAGGCCTTCGACGGTCTTAAGTACTATTTCTTCGCTTGATCCTCTTTCTCTCTGCGTCTATGTCTCTGTTTCTCTCTCTCTCTCTCATACACTCTCTGTTTGTGTGTCTCTCTCTCCTCTTCTTCAATTGTCTCGTTTTTTATCTGTCCGTCTGTCTACCAGTTTGTCAGACTGTCTCTTTCTCTCTCTCTCTTTCTTTCTCATTCTCTCTCTCCCTCTCTGTATCTAAGCTCGTAAGAACCTCTCCCGTGTCTTTGATTTATACAATATATTCGCTGACAGCCATGTCATGCTTTTATGTATACTTTGCTTCTTTGACGACGTATCCGAATGCTTTTAGGTTGTCTACGAAAAGCCACGCACAGAATCAAAGCTTACTGCTGTCGCTATCGTCCGTCCAGCAACCTCAACAGTGACTCTACTTCAGCACTGCAGTTTCTCCTTCGACACTTCACACTTCAACATTGACTCACCTGTTCAAAGACGTGAATGAAGAAGCGATTCCACATGTCATCCCCTGAGGAGGTGAAGCTCTTCATCTTGATGTGGAGGA
>NC_091582.1:27602440-27607440 GCF_042767895.1 Penaeus vannamei | reverse complement strand
TGGGTCGGGCCTGGCACAATTTTAACAAACCGGCCGTTAGACTGCGTCGTGTCCCTACCTCCTCTTACGCATGAGATCCTGCAGGATGTCGGGGTTGGTGAGCTGGACATTTGCGTCGAGCATGAACAAATAGTCTTCGTTGGACTTCGACGCTTCCAGCCTGCGAACAAGAGGGAAACGGGTGTAACTGGTATAACGACTGTGTGTGTGTGTGTTTTTTTTTTTTAGCATTGTAAAGGTGTCATTATCGATTCGAACATGACCCATCGATGTCAAAACCATTGCTAATAATAAACAGCATTAATATCAATAATAGAAATGTCTGATATGTTACAAGGCTGACCAGTAAGCCGATTTCTAAGACAGGCCTTCTACCCACCAAAGGAGCCTGTGAGCCTTCTTGTAGTCGAATCCCATGTCGGGATAAGCCACGCCTACATCCTGGTACTGCATCTCGTACTTGTCAACAAAATCTTCGAACTGCGTCCAAGAAATTCCAGTTAAAACAGAAGAACATAAAAACAAATCCTGATATATTTTATGTTTAATACAAAGGTAACTTAAAAATTTTAATTATTGCAATCAATCACTGATATTGATATGGTAAGTCGTGATTATATATGCATATATATATATATATATATATATATATATATATATATATATATATATATATATGCACACACATACACACATATATATACTTAGGATTCGTTCAAAATGCATTAGTATAGTCAGTTTAGGCTTTGAACAAGAGCAAATTACAATAGACATCTTTCCTCTTTCTGACGTTTTTCCAAACTTGAACCTCAAAATATTGTAGAATAATGTAAAAGAAAAATAACCAAAACTGAACTAGGGAAGTAAATGGAGTATATCTTATGGGTTGGCTCGTTGTTGTGGTGAAATGTGGGTTGCCTGTCCGTAGTTTTTTTTACTTCCCCCTCCCCGCCTATCTACTTTCAGAATATAATTTCCAGCAAAGAGGCAGATACACAGGAATACACATACGCATGGTTTCCTTCTGCGGACTAGGTGTATTTTAATATCCACATGAAATAATTTTTTTATTATATTAGTGATTTTATTTCGTCCGACCATCCGTTAGCAAGTAGAGCCAGAAAACATAAGTTAAAGTCGCTTCACTTTCATGTGAAATCGGTTGATAATTGACAACATTAATATTAAAAAATGACACACACACGCATTAAGGCATCCTATTATTCTAACTCTATAATTATTACTACCATTATCATTATATATTATTATTATTATCATTTGTAGTAGTAATAGTAGTAGCAGCAGTAGCATTATTATTATCATCCTGATTATCTCCATTATTCATTATCATCATCGTTATCATTAGTATCATTATCATTAATATTATCATAATCATTATTACCTTATATTCATTATCATTACTGTTGCTGTTATCATTACTATCATTATTCTTCGTGGCAAGTTATTGCACTCAAGTTGTTAGACCGCCAGTTTATGCACATTTATCATTTTTACAATAATTGGAGAGGAGAGGATAAGAAGTAATGTAGGAGTGGAAGTGGATGGAGAAGGGGAAGGGGAGAGGGCAAGGGAAAGGAAAAGGGAGAGTGGAGGCGAAAGGTAGATGGGGGAGGGTGAAAGAAGGAGATAAGAGGGCAGCCGTACTTCCTGATTTCTTTTATTTATGGACCCTGCTAGAGGTAATTTAAATACACTAATGATTACAGAAATATATATCTATCCAATGCTCTTTTTTAAATCTAAAATGCCTTCAGGAGTTCCATTCCTCCAATTAACTTTAAAACCTTCAGCAAATCGTTGACGAAATCAACCACGACCTTACAGATTTTCCACTAATTACATGGTTGAAAAAGTCGTCAATATTTTCAGGCTATATAACAGCACAAATAACCTTCTGAAAGATACTAAAGTACACGTCTTTCAGAAACTATTTGACCTATTATTTTATATTTTGTTTAGGACTATTCAATCTCATCAAATAACTGGGAAACTAAAATAGTCCTGTTCCACAAGAAAACAATGCTTAATATTTCGTTGGACTCAATAAGCCTCCTTAACTGTCTAATCGAACCTACATAACTGCCAAATTCTAGATGGAGACCAATCATTGGAAAAAAGGAAAAGGAAAAGCTACATAGTTATCAATCACCTACAAACAGTCGACTAAATCGTAAAAAAGAATATATGCAACACACTCGCTGCACTCGACTTTATCATCACAAGGCCTTCGATTCAATGAAAGTCGAACCAGTCACCACAACTCTCAAACAGCAGGGCATCGATCCAGGCTACATCAGCTCCCTTCAGCATATATCTAATAGATGCAGGTCCTTCATGCAGTTACACAAACACTCTGTCCTTCCACTTAGAGAAAAGAATCTGCCTCGGAGACCCTATTGCTTTTAATCCATTTTCCGTAAAGTTGACTGGGAACCAAAGAATCTCAAGATCGTCCAACTCATCTGGTAACAATATCATACTTGTTGCTAAATCCTGAAATTTTACGAGAACTATTTTTCGAGCTCGTGTGCAAGCTTAATATTCGACCTCCACACATACTTCAAGAAAACCCAGATGGTAGCAGAGGAAGAATCAGGTGAATGAATAAAATCAAGACTGGAAACAACATCTAGCGCCATATCTACTGCACTAAGACGAACACGAGTCACCTGCGCCATCCAAGAAGGTCACGAGATCACACTGGTGTTCCGTGCCTTTAGCCGCGTAACTCCATCTTCGAGTTCAAAATCCTTCGATTACGAAGACTGACCCCTGTCACTTCCTCAAAGACCTGCAAACTGACGTGGAAGAATGCAGTTCATATGGCGAGATAATAGGACATCAGATGTACCTCGAAATGAATTATTCTTATATAAATTCGTGACTCTCGATATACCCACAGTTCCCCTTTTTCCACTCTAAGCTGCCTTATTACCAATGTGTCTTCCGCACTTAATTTCGACATCGATATAGCAGGGGCTATTGTACGTTATCTGAAATCATATCGATTGCCTTATGCCGTTCGTTATTTCTTTCCGTCAGCAGAAGCAGCCACCTTTGCGGTCAGTGGAAGCCTACCTCCTGGACGTGCTGCGACGCGGCCTCCGAGATGTAAATGAAGAGCGCTATCCTGTCCTTCGGGTAGTGGAGGCGGCCCAGGCGGCGGAGGAACAGCCTGAAGAAGGGCACGCGATCCTCGACGAACACGGCCACCTTCACGCTCGGAAGCTGTTGGCCTTCCTGAAAGAGTGCGAGAGGTGGGTATATTTGCTTAGTGAGAGAGTGATAATGGGGAAGGTAAAATGCATGGAACCCTTACGGTGCTCACTCACTCACGTAACCCCCTCCCCATCCACTCACTCGTTCACTCACTCACTCACTCACTCTCTCTCTCTCTATTTAACTATCTCCCTCCCTCCCTCTCTCTCTTTTCCTTTCTTTCTCTCCACCTTTAAAAAGCCTAACCAGAATAACTTCAATTACCCCTTCTCCTCCTCACTCACCCCTCCAATTTCCCTATCCCCTTTGCCCCTCTTACTCACTGCTTCCCTCCTCCCCTACACCCACCCCCCTCCCTTCTCCTATCCTTCCCTCCCGCTCCCCTCTCCCTCCCTCCTTCCTTCCTTCCCCTTCTCACTCACCCCTTGCCCCTCTCCCTCCTTCCTTCCCCCCCTCCCTCCCCCTAACCCCTCTCCTTCCCTCCCCCTCCCCCCTTCTTTCTTTCCCTCCCTCCTTCCTTCTTTCCCTCTCTCCCTCCCTCCATCCCCCTCAACCCCTCTTCCTTCCCTCCTTCCTCCCCCCCGCCCCCCTCAACCCCCCTTCCTCTCTCTCTCCTCCCCTCCCTCCATCCCCCTCACCTCTCCTCCTCTCCTTCCTTCTCCCCTCAACCCCTCTTCCCTCCCTCCCCCCGTCACCCCCTCTCACTCACCCCCAGCACCCGAGGACGCTCCAGGGGCTCGTCGGGGCAGTCTGGGCAGGGCAGCTTGAAGACGACCTCCCGCGCGACCAGGTTGGCGAGGCTGGCGGGCAGGTCGAGGGGCGTCCCGTAGAGGAAGGGCGGCAGCGTGAGGTCCTTGGCGTGCACGATGGGTTCCCCGTTGAGGCGCGCGCGGTAGCCGAAGTTGCCTGCGGGGGGTGGGGGATGGGTGGGTGGGTGGGTGGGGGATGGGCGGGGTTGGGAGAAGGTGGGTGTGGATTATTATTATTATTATTATTATTATTATTATTATTATTATTATTATTATTATTATTATATATATTTTTAGATAGTTTTCTATCATTTTTTTCATGGTAGATAGTTAGCAGTTGTATGGTGTCCGAAGAAACATATAACTAATGTATTCTAATGCAAAAAAATAAATAAATAAATAACCTACCCTCTTTAAAAAAATAAAAAAAATAAAAAAAACATAATTTTCAAAAATCCACATAATCTTCACCCCCCACCATCCAGCCGATCCACACCCACCTGTCTGCAAAGTGTCCGCCCTTCGGAAGGCGACGTAGCGGTGATCCAGGGCGACCTCAAGACGCTTCCGCAGCCCGGGACTCTCGGCCAAGACGCGCCACGCTGCTCCCAGTGACCCCTCGTGAAGGCGTGCGTCCAGACGTTCGAGGAGATTCTGCACCGAACTCGTTAGTCCTGCGAAGGCTGCAAGGATGGGAGGAAAAGAGAAATCGTAAGTAAGAGAAAAGATAAAGGATAGAAGTATATGATAGAAGTGATAATTATGATAATGATGCTATTACTACTACTACTACGAAGGCTGCAAGGATAGGAGGAAAAGAGAAATCGTAAGTAAGAGAAAAGATAAAGGATAGAAGTATATGATAGAAGTGATAATTGTGATAATGATGCTATTACTACTACTACTACGAAGGCTGCAAGGATAGGAGGAAAAGAGAAATCGTAAGTAAGAGAAAAGATAAAGGATAGAAGTATATGATAGAAGTGATAATTGTGATAATGAACGATAATG
>NC_091582.1:27557440-27559940 GCF_042767895.1 Penaeus vannamei | reverse complement strand
TCTCCCTGTTGGGTTTCCTTGATACGCGTTACAGGCAGTGACATCAGAAACAAGTTATCTAAACGGGGGGTAAGTTTGGCCCTTAAGAGCAACGGGAGCCTTGTGGGATATCATTTTCTGGCTTCCCTCAGACCGAAGGCATATGGGACAAGATTCTAAGGTTATTATAATCACAGGAAAATTCTTTTGGAGCATTTAAGGTTTTTGTTGTTTCAAGTTTCGCCGGAATAATGATGGTAATATCTATGATAATGGTGACGATGAGAGCAATGATAATGGTAATAGTGATAGTAATAATAAAGACAATGAGGATGGTACAGTAATAGTGATAATAATGATACTGATGATGATAATGAAGAAAATGATGATAATAACAAGAAAAAAATAAGGACGATAATATAATGATAATAATAATAATGATAATAACAATAACAATAATGATATTTATAATTATGATAATGATAGTAACAATAATAACAGCAATAATAATCGTAACGATAATATAGAGATGATAATAATAATAATGATAATAATAATAGCAATAATAATAACAACAGTAATGATAGTAATAACAACACTAATATCAACAATGATAATAACAAGCCAGATCAAGGATCATAGCTGAAACTACAACTACAACAACAACAACAACAACAGTTCGATCACAACCCCGTATATTTGAAGGCCAAACCCGGGGATTTCCAGTTCACTATAGCAAGAACAAGTTATGGGAAAAAACGTGTTAGGATAAAAAAGAAAAAAAGAAAAAGAAAAGAAAAGTCACATTCGAGTCGGACAAAGAAGTGTGATAAGAACCACTAGAATAATGATAGTAAAAAAGGAAAAAAAAAAACATGGTCAGGAGCACGTACGATATATCTGAATCGGAGTTCGTAATATGAAGGTCGTTTATGCACGAGCAGCGAGCATTAATATAAAAAAAAGGAAAAAATCACTGTAATAATTTGATGATATCTTTGAGCATTCGTTGATGCATGAATTTAGATTTTTTTTTTTTTTACGTTTTTTTACTTTTTTCATAAAACCAGGATACAAGTAAAAATCAGACAAAGAAAAACTGGTCAGAGCTCCTTATCCTTACAAAAAAGAAAAGAAAAAAAGTGGAGAGAGAGAGAGAGAGAGAGAGAGAGAGAGAGAGAGAGAGAGAGAGAGAGAGAGAGAGAGAGAGAGAGAGAGAGAGAGAGAGAGAGAGAGAGAGAAAGAGAGAGACAGAGAGAGAGAGGGGTGGGGGGAGGATGGAGAGAGATAAATAGATAGATAGATAGACAGACATATAGATAGATAGATAGACAGAGAGAGAGAGAAAAAAAATAAAACGTACAACACATTCGCGTAAAATATAGCGAAAGTATTGATTCCGATTTATGTATGAATTTGTCACTGAGCTGCAGTACAGACTATATTTACTGTTATCCAAAGGGCTGTGATGTATTTGCTCTTGCCTATTAAATAAAAGTTAACAATACATGTAGACGTTGCTGTTCCCTAATTCGGTGTTGTCCAAACTGGGGTCCGCAACATAGATCATAAGGGTACGTGAACAAACAAGGAACACACAAACACACACACACACAAACAGAAACATCACATGTGCTATAAATCATCTTGTTTATTCGTGTATTAAATTCGAATTTATTGACCAAGACTCCTGTAATGCAATCTTTTCATAATTAGTCTATCATTTGCATTATCTTAAATGTAATGGTTTGGAGGGGGGGGGGTTACGTAACAGTACAAGAAGGTAATAAAGGGTACAAAAGGCAAAAATGTTCGGACAACACTGGCCTAATGCAACTGATGTTTAAGGTTAAAAAGTTTACTGAAGTCCTTCGGTCGCGCCGAAAAAAAGGAAAAAAATGGCGCAGGAACGTACAACGTAGAAAGCGCAAGAGACAAAGAAATGCAAAAGAAAGAGTCTATAGAGATATAAGAATAGAAGATAAAACGCACATAAAACATGAAAAAAAATACAGAAGCTCTCAATCACTTCAACAAACATGAGTTCATTGCCAGACCGTGTTCCCAAGGTCATACGGGATGGTGCTCCCTTCGCTGGCCAGACATTAGTCTCAAGCCAAGGCAACCTGCTCTAACCCCTCCCAGCTTCGTCTACGGCAATGGACTAGCAGCAGTGAGTCTAAAACACCCTTAATTCTCAAGAAAAAAAAAATCAAGGGTACAAGAAAAACAAAGATACACAAAATTGAGACGCCCGCTATTCGGAGATTTCGACGCCTCCTGCGGCAGTTATCCTGGAAGCGCGAGGAGGAGGAGTTAGTGGGCCACTGGGAGCGCTTGGGATATTTTATGTAGATTTTGTTGAATTTGTTATGTCTTCAATTTCCTCTTTTCTTTTTATCAAAGGTGACGGGTGCATATCACATTAATATTCAACGAGGTCTAACTTGATTAATAAAGAAAGTAATTTCTTTACGTCATGTACGCCAGGCTCGTTGCACCACGCCTTTGCTGCAACGCG
>NC_091582.1:27537440-27539940 GCF_042767895.1 Penaeus vannamei | reverse complement strand
CCGTGTTCTCTACAGCTTTGTTTATCGTAACAACATAGTTCTTGCAGGCGGTGAATCGAACCGTTTACTGCCTTAACGATTCTAGAAACTAAAATGGTACTGCGTTCCTTACTATTATACACTATGTGAATTTTATGGCGATTTTCCATACTTTATTCAAACCCCAATCCTCAGTAAGATCATTATATTTCTCGAGTCCAAAATAGAAAAAATAGCCGTATGACTAAAAATGTACGGAATAACAATACAAAACAAAACGTAACAAAGATGTAAGTATTCCGATTTGATAAGTGAATTCGGTACAGACCATCCTATTGTTCAAGTATCGTTTTTTCTTTTTGAAAAGTGGGTTCATTACCGCACAAAACTTGCCATCATGTATTGAAAGTATTCTTTGTGTAAGCTGAATTTGTTCGGATATGATTTTTCTTATACAATTTGAATAGTTGGGAGACGTCTCGAGGACCCACGGTCTAAAGGAACTGGTAGGAAAAAAAACAGGAAACATTCAAAACGCCACTTTTTTCCGGGTATGACAGGCGAAGGGAAACATGCGTCGTATCCCAGGCAATAATAGAATTGTGTCGAGAGTACTTGGTCAAATGCTGCAAGAATGATATGCTGGGATAGTCTGGTAAGGTTTATCTACTTCAGGCGCTGTCACACTAGCACTTGTTCCGTCAATTTTTTGAAAATTTTATTTAACATAAATACAAACATTCTCTAATATAGCTCTTGTTTTGACTATGCTTGGCTGAAAAAGTTGACGGAAAGGTTTTCAGACGGAAACGATCATTATCGGCTGACTAGAAAATCGACAATTCGCTCAAAAATGGACAAACTTTCAGAAAATTGTCAAAAAAATGACGGAAAAAGTGCTAGTGTGACAGCACCTTTAGAGAAATATGATTTATGTACGTGTGTGTTCGAAGTATCCATATGATGATATATATTGTTGCTTTTTATTTGACTCTCTATTCATATGTATGTGTGAAATACTTAAAGATAAATCAATTGTAAACAGATGCCGATGGGAAAAGAAATAAGATGATATGCCGATTTTTTCCCTAGTTTTTCCTTATTCTTCATCGTATAACGAACATGAAATTGCGGTGTGAAAGGATTTGGTTGATTGTAATAATATTACTGATCCTATGTGCTTTTGTCAGGATCTTTAATGCTCGAGGCTTGAGACCACGTGCGAAGGTGGCCATGCTCATGCCATGGATTCGAAGGGCGTCGCGGCGCGGGCCAAGAGGTCTGCCGTGGTCCCGCCTCCTTCCTCTGACGATGGCGTAGGAGACCAAACCACAGCATTCCACTTAGCCAGGTGTAGAGTCTGTAGCGTTTGCGACAAGCTACACAGGTAAGAAATAGGACGCGGACTCAATCAACAACATGCTCTCCATTAAGTGCAATCATCATTATTATCCTTGTTATCACCACTGTCATCATTATCATTATTTCTTCATTGCTGAATCATAGCCGTGACACTGACGACACTCCCCTAACAAGAGCAACCAACACCCAAACACTCCGAGGGGAAATCCCTTGTCTCGCGGGCCCAAGCTCTCTCTTGCAGGCAGCCACGCCCCTTGGTATGTGATCGCGAGGGGAGGTGGCAACGACCATGTTCAGGAGAAGAAACAGAAAGGCATTAAACTTTGTGCTCCCTTCCATCATCGTATCTATTCATTTCAGTCTAAATTAGAATGCAACCAAACTAAAGCTAGGGTCACACTAGTCTTCTCCGTCCTGGGATCCTTAGACGACCTCGCCGAAGTCAGGTCAGCTGACCAATCAAAAGCTGTAACTGGTCAGACTTGGGCGAGGCTGCCTAGGGATCCCAGGACAGAGAGGTCTAGTATGACCTTACCCTAAGCAAGAATTCACTGAGGTTGAAGTTTCTTAGTTGATTGTCTTTCTCCGTTTTTTCTTTCTATATTGGTGCTGGGGTCACAGGTAAAATACAATCTTCTAGATTCCAAATTCAAATTTAGTTTCAGCTACTTTATGTTATTCCACAGGTATAAAGGGATTAATTAAAATAGAGATTAGGAGATACATTACAAGTTATTTTAGCAATGATTGACTGCATCAAAGATTTACCATTTTAGTTGTAGTAATCAAGGCATCACATTTACGGCTAAATCTATAAAACGTTCCATCGCTATCGAACACCCTCATTAAAGTACATCTTGATCATGTCTGTTAAGATGTAATCGGAGTTCATGTAATTCATTTACAGTAAAGAAATTTTAAAAATCTTTTGATCCTCCCTTGGGTACGCCTAACTACCTCCAACAACAGGGTTATTTTCGTAGGCAGAATAGCCTCATAATAATGGAATGATTGCGGAAGTTAACGAGAATTGCTACTGCCTCCCCTGTTCAATACTATTACTGTTCAACAAAGAAAGCGTGGAAGGAGAAGAAAGGATGATGATAGGGGGAATGGGGGAAGAGAAACTGGTCATTTTGTATGCAACGTTTATACTCCG
>NC_091582.1:27517440-27527440 GCF_042767895.1 Penaeus vannamei | reverse complement strand
ATATATATATATACAAAAACACACATACAAACACGCACACACATGTATATACACATATATACATATATATACATATGAGAGAGAGAGGGGGGACGACAAACAGACAAAGATAGAGAAAAAAGGAAAGAAAAAAAAGGTAATCCGAGAAAAAGGAACAAATACTTACACAAGCAAGGACAGAAAACAGCAAAGGTAGGTCGACACGTGTACTGAAAGAACACCATGTACTTCTTCACTGAACGGAGTATTTTGAGTAATGAGTGTTTTGGCTTGTGTTTCAGTAGGTGTATATTGCGTCCTCATTTGTGCTTGCGTCTTCTTTATATTCATTTTTGCCTGAATTGCTCAACTCAAAAAAAAAATCTGTATATGGACAATAACTAAATACATACATACTTCAATACATATACTCATATATGCGCAGACAGATACATAAATAGACATATAGATATAGATTTCTATGCACACACACATATACATGCTTATGCTTATAAATAGATACGTATACACATATATACATACATATATATGTTAACAATATAAAAACAGGGCACCGATAATCCGGTTCCTTCATATTTCCGGCATTGATATCAGAACGCATTTTCAGATTTACCGAATTGGATCGAAACTGTTTTGTGGCCATTTATATTTGACTGGCTCCACAATCAGCTATTGGGTTTTGCACATGCTAACAAGCAATCCTGCTTACCCCTTCTCATTTTATCATGTGCTATCTGCTGTTTATCCCCATTATTAATTCCACAAAGAAAAGATGGATTTGCTTAAAAAAAAAGGCGAGCTTCAACATTTTCGAAAATCCGGCACACCTCAGCTCCGGAGATTACCGGATTTTAAAATATCAACCTGTATATATATATATATATATATATATATATATATATATATATATATATTAATATATAGATAAGTATATCTATCTATCCATCTATATCTAATCTATCTTTATATATATATATATATATATATATATATATATATATATATATATATATATATATATATATATATATATATATATATATATATATATATATATATATATATATATATATATATATATATATATATATATATATATATCGTAAATGATCTACTTTCCAGTATAATGAATGAATATGCAAACAACAAATGTGTATAAAATGATAAGGGACACGATCCAACAAAGGGACACCAAAGTCGTGACCTTGTGAGAGCTAAAGGTAAACTTGGTCTAAGCGAACGAACCCTTTTCGCTCTTGCTGGTATTTGCCCTTTGTGAATTACCTCCTCAGTATGTTAACCGTTTGCTATGATTCACGTTTTCCAGATTCTTTTCATAATAAAACCGGTTACACATTATAAAGATAGATTCCGAACTGACTTTGCTTCGTGTATCCCTGTTGTTATGGGGAAAAAAACATGGGTCTCCTCTTGAGCGAAAGAGTTTACGAGTTGGTGATACCTGGCATGTTTTCTTTGAATGTCACCAGGTGTAAATATTCTTACTGTCATTTGTGTATGTTATGTACACATATTTATATATACATTTATATATGTATATATATAAACACACACACACACACACACACACACACACACACACACACACACACACACACACACACACACACACACATATATATATATATATACATATATATATATATATATATATATATATATATATATATATATATATATATTATACACACACACACACACACACACACACACACACACACACACACACACACACACACACACACACACACACACACACACACACACATATATATATATATATATATATATATATATATATATATATATATATATATATATTTATATATGTACATATATATGAATATATATATGTATGTATGTATATATACACATAAGCCTATACATATATAAGTACATATATATACATATATACATATGTATGTATGTTTATACATAAGTTTATATGTATATATCCAATCATTTAATGTGATACGTTTACCGCGTAGACTCTCTTCATTGTATTCCATGATCTCATTGGTATAAGTTCCCTCGGGACATCGTACACAACGAGGTTAGTACAGCGTCCTTTGCCGAAAGCTCTGCTTATTTCGAGGATTCCTCCTGCCGCTCCGGTAGTAGTTATACGTGTAAGAATTTCTTCATTCTTACACCGTACATAGATATTTCTCGACCTAGTCTTAATTCTTTAGTCCTGTTGAATGGGGACATCTTCAGCACTTGAGACACCGAACGGTATGTGTCCCCATGTGTCGCTAACTTTGAATCCCTCTTGAAATATGCACATAATAGCTGGGAGATCCAAGTTCTGCAGATTCATTACTTGACTGTTTCTTTGTCCTTTCCTTTGTTCATGCTTCATTCGTGTCACTTGCCGAAGTGTTCAACAGAGAAACGGGCCTGGGTCGTCATTGTATAAACAGGTGTTCTGATGTCAGATCATTTGCCGAAACAAACAGACCTCACCTATTTGCTTTGGGTGCGATCAGCGTAGAGACCGCTCAGATTTCTCATATATTTTATGAACATGGCCACGCACTCATTCACTAGAAATCGAAAGGTCTTTATAGGCCCCGCTGTCCAGGTGATTAGCCAGATAGAGGTCACACTGGGTCAAAGCAAGTAAAAAAATACAACCTTTCTCTGTGATGGCTAGTAGAGAGAGAGAGAGAGAGACAGTCAGACAGATAGACAGACAAAGAGGTGCAGGGAGAGAGAGAGTAAGAGAGGGTTACATTAGGGGGGAGAAAAGAGAAAGAGAGAGAGAGGGGGGGAGATGGAAGCAGAGATATGGAGAGAGAGAGAAGGGGGGGGCAGATGGAAGCAGAGATATGGAGAGAGAGAGAGAGGGAGATAGAAAGATAGACAAATAGATAGATGTGGATAGAGCGAGAGAGAGAGATTATCCTAATTAGTTTCTACGAAGGCTATATAAGAAGGCTATATTTACTACTTATTCATAACCACGTGTGTGTGTCGTGTGTTGAGATAGATGGATGGATGTATAAATAGATAGATAGAGATAGATCGATAGATAAATAGACAGACAGAGAGAGAGAGAGAGAGGAGAGAAAAAAAAGAATGTCAAGAGCCAGCGCAAGGGGCTCGGGGGGAGGGGGGGTAGGTTCGAGGAATAATCACTTAAGGGGAGCGAGAGAAAGAGAGACCTTTGCTATAGAAATATGTACAGTATAATGATTAGACTTATCCGTCCTTCCAAGGCCGTTCGCGGGAAGTAGCTAGCGGATCTGAATGCGGATTACCTCTTAGGCGAACGACGCTCTTTTGTTTTACTCTTCCGTTTTCTTTTTTTATTTGCGGTTGGAGGAGGATGATGGCCTCTTTGTTTCTCTGGCGTGGGCGCGTGGCACTTTAATTGGGCGGGGGGGGGGGATGGGCGATGGAGGGGGTAGGGGGGGATGGAGGATCAGAGTTGTGATTTATCTACTTTAATGTTTGGGATTCTGTTCTGTTGCCGTTTGGTCTGTCCGCTGATCTTTCTTTTACCCTTGCATGTGTGTATTTGTATATACATTATGTATATATATATATATATATATATATATATATATATATATATATATATATATATATATATATATACACACACACATATATGTATGCATGTACATATATGTGTATATATATATATATATATATATATATATATATATATATATATATACACATATATATGTGTGTGTGTGTGTGTGTGTGTGTTTGTATATCTATTATATATATATATGTATATATATTTCTATATATATATATATATATATATATATATATATATTTCTATATATATACATATATATATATATATATATATATATATACATATATATATATATATATATATATATATATATGTATATATATATGTATATATGTATATATGTAGATAATATATATACATACATACACACACAGACACACACACACACACATATATATACATATATAAACACACACACATATATATGTGTGTGTGTGTGTGATCTTCCCCATGGCTGACCCTCCTCCACAGCCCTCTCCTCCCTCAGCCGCGCCTCCAGCCCCTCCGATCATCTCGGCCTCCAACCGTGACCCTCAGGGCCTGTGCCTCGCCCCATTCCCTCACCTGCGGAACAGCGCTAATTACGTCCCACAGATGAGGCGCCGCCCGACCGCCCGACGCCCGACCGCCCGACCGCCCGACCGCCCGACGCCCGACCGCCCGACGCCCGACCGCCCGACCGCCCGACGCCCGACCGCCCGACTCCCGACGCCCGACCGCCCGACCGCCCGACCGCCTACCGTCGCCACCGCCACCGACCCTTCGTCCCTGTCGGATATGCGACTCTCTCATCGATCGGGAAAGTCGGGAAACGAGCAAATGCCAGCGAAGGAGCTAGGCCTATGGCGCGCGTGCGGCGTCGGCGGGCGTCGAGCGGAGGAGCGGAACAGGGAAGGGCTGGCGGACGGTGGCGTGGGGGAGGGAGGGGGGGAGGGGGGAACGGAGGCCCAGGATCAAATCAGGCGCAGTTGCAACAAAAATAGATAAATAGTTACATAAATCGGACAGCGCGGGGAGGGGAAGGGTATAGAGGCCCAAATAACAGTTACGAAGATCAAATCAAACACAGCCACAACAAAGATAAATAGATAGATGAATATATCTAACAGTACACTTTTAGAAAAAATGGGTAAATTGAGTGCATAAAAGGGTAAACCTAGCGACCCAAATAGCTTACCCTCTAAAAGGTAAATCACGCATAGTTTACCCTAAAGCGTAAGAGAATAAATTCAGACTAATATATCTTTCCTTAAAAAAAGGCCAATCAAGTATGTTTTTTACCCCTCATTAATGGTAATCTATAATGCTAATTCACCCCCTTTGTACCCAATTTACCTTTCCATGAAATGATATCACGTCAAGGGCATCCTTATAACTTTTTCTTGCGGGGGGGGGGGCACAATCAGTGTCTGGGATGGTGAGTCCCTCCGAGAATCTTTTTTATTAACTTTTTGTGGGAACATTTTCGAGCAACGACCAGGGTTATTAAGGTGTAATTTCAATAGAATTAAACGAAAAATCGGGAGAGTTTGGCCTTAGGGGAGGGGGGGGGGGATTTGCCTACTCCCAAATGACGCCCCTCCTGTGGATGCTGATTTGCCTCTCGTATGTTTGATGTACCTTTTCTTTAAGGTAAAATTATAGACTGATTTGCCCTTTCTCTTTCTCTCTGTCTGTTTGTCTGTCCACACACACACACATATATATATGTATATATATGTATATATATATATATATATATATATATATATATATATATATATATATAGATAGATAGATAGATAGATAGATAGATAGATAGATAGATAGATAGATAGATAGATAGATATAATTATATATGTATAGATGCGTATACACACACATAGACATACACACACACACATATATATATAGATACATACATACATACATACATACATATAGATAGAGAGATAGATAAATACATATATAGACATAGAGATAGATAGAAAGTTATTGCTATATATAGATATGTATACAAAAGCACACACACACACACACACACAAATATATATATATATATATATATATATATATATATATATATATATATATATATATATATATATATATATGTGTGTGTGTGTGTGTGTGTAACAATAAAACTAAACAATAGGTACAACTTAAAAATTATTCGTCTATACTCCAACCTGCAGCCACAGTGATGAAGAAATAGAGAGCTTCTATGAAGATATTCATTTAGCCAACGAGAGAACAAAAACCCATTTCACAATAATCATGGGGGATTTTAATGCTAAAATAGGTAAAAAGACAGAAGGCGAAACAGCAGTAGGGAACCATGGAACAGGCACTAGGAACGAGAGGGGACAGATGCTAGTCGACTTTGCGGAGGCTCGATCACTCAATATCATGAATACATTCTTCGAAAAAAGACGAACGGAAGTGGACATGGAAGTCGCCTTCTGACGTCAAAAACGAAATTGACTTCATAATTTTAAATAGGCGCGATATAATAAAAACTGTAGAGGTTATAAATAAAGTAAATATAGGCAGCGACCATAGAATGGTGAGAGGCGAAATTAAAATACATCCCAGAAGGGAAAGGAACAAACTAATGTGTAAACCACAGCCAAACTTGGCTAACTTGAGGATCAGAGCAACAGAATTTAGCCTAAATATCCAAAACAGATATTCACTCCTCCGCGACGAAGATCTCAACATCGACCAAATCAATGAACAGTTCAGTGACATAATAAAAGAAGCTGCACTTGAAGTAGGCGGCAAGAACGACAATCGAAGCTCCAGCAAGCTCTCGGTAGAAACTAAACAGCTTATGCAAAA
The DNA here is from genome assembly GCF_042767895.1 of Penaeus vannamei. Taxonomy (NCBI): domain Eukaryota; kingdom Metazoa; phylum Arthropoda; class Malacostraca; order Decapoda; family Penaeidae; genus Penaeus; species Penaeus vannamei. The sequence goes on along the minus strand of NC_091582.1, from coordinate 27,521,043 downwards.
ACGTAGAGACATGAAAGTATCGTCAAATAGGGACAAGATAGAATTGGTTGAACTAACAAAGACCATAAATAAAAAGAAGAGGGAAGATGTACGGAAATTCAATACTCAAATAATAAATGAAGCAGTGATTTCAGGTACCAGCATGAAAGCAGCTAAAAGAAGACTAGGAATAGAGAGAAATCAAATGTATGCAATTAAGAAACCAGACGGAGAAGTAACATATAACAAGAATGAAATCATCAAAGTAGTGGAAGACTTTTACAGGAATCTATACAACTCAAACGAACAGCCACAAATAGAAGCAAACGCGGTAACTAGCGACGTACCTCATATCACAAAAGAAGAAATAAAAAGAGCACTTAAAGGCATGAAGAGAGGGAAAACACCAGGCGAAGACGGAATTAGTATAGACCTCATATTAGATGCAGGAGACATCGCAACAGTGAAACTAGCCAATCTTTTTAACAAATGTCTTCTCAGCGGAAAAAACTCCAAAAGCCTAGAAAAATGCAGAGAACAGGCAGGCTTCCGCAGCGGATTCTCAACAACAGATCACATCCACACGCTCACCCAAATAAGAGAAAAAGTAAACGAATATAGGAAACCCCTATGTATGGCATTCATCGATTGGGAAAAGCCATTTGACTCTGTACAAATACCAGCAGTATTAGGTGCTATTCCACAACAGGGAGTTGAGGAGGTATATTGTAATATATTGGAAGATATATACAAAGATCGGACAGCAACCATCAAACTCCACACAGAAACCGATAAAATACCAATTAAAAAAGGCATTAGACAGGGCGACACCATCTCACCAAAGCTGTTTACAGCCTGCCTCGAGGAAATATTCAAGAAACTAGAATGGGAAGGGAAGGGTATCAAAATAGGAGACGAACACCTAAACAACCTAAGATTTGCAGACGACATTGTTCTCCTTAGTGAATCAGCTGATGAACTGCAGCAATTAATAAACAATCTGAATAGAGAAAGCCTAAAAGTCGGACTTAAGATGAACAAGAAAAAGACTAAGGTTATGTTCAACAGCAGAGTCCCACTCAAACAAATACATGTACAAGGCGAAGCGCTAGAGGTAGTAGACAGGTATATATACCTAGGACAACTTGTGCAGACAGGCACATCTAGTGAAAAGGAAATAAAGCGACGAATCAGTCTAGGCTGGAGTGCCTTCGGCAGGCACAGTAGCACACTTAGAGGTTCCTTGCCATTGTGCTTAAAAAGAAAAGTCTTTAACCAATGCGTCCTCCCAGTTATGACCTATGGGTCAGAAACATGGACTGCAACCAGGTTACTGGAGAGGAAACTAATAAGCGCCCAGAGAGGGATGGAAAGATCGATGATGGGAACTATATATATATACATATGTATAGGTACATATATGAATATATGTATGTGAATATATATAAATAATTATATATACATATGTGTGTGTGTGTGTACATAAACACACACATGAATATATATATATATATATATATATATATATATATATATATATATATATATATATATATATATATATGTATAAATACTCATATATGAATACATATAAAGTGACGAAAGGTGATGGGAAGTGGCACTGCGAAGCAGATATCTAACGAGATTGTACCCAGGAATGAAGATCCGACGCAGAGATAAGCTGTCTGCTGGCCGTTGTTGCCTGCCAGCCGCTATCTGTCTGCCCGCTAGCCGGTGCCTGCCTGCCGCTCTTTGCCCGCTACCGCTGTCTGTCTGTTTGCCCGCCGCTGTCTGTCATATCGTTTATCATAGTTTGTAACTATATTTTTACGTTTTTCTAAAATAAAATGTTCTGGTGATTCCATTATCTGCAAATAAACGAAGGAGTAAAGTAAAAGGTGAACCACAAACACACATATATACTCACTAGCTTTGCCTTAGGTGTGAGGCCCAATTGGGAGCAATTTTGGTGGGCCCCATATTCTGGGCCAACGTGCACCAAGGTCTATAGAGTTATAGAAACATATACATATCAAAATGTACGCCTAACATGGGTTTGTAAATCAAAGGACCTGAATTACATTTTGATATAAAATTACATATATGTAACAAACAAAATGTGTCTATAACCTCTGAAGAGTACATAGTTACAATACCTCTTGTTTTCGTAACCGTGAGTTGACGCTTAGAATATTGATACATAAATCTCAGGAATCACTTGATATTCCCAAATCATTAATTAATCTTATTCTTGCTGAACTGATTATCTCAAGTATGTTTTGATCAGTTTCATCTTGGGAAAACTTTCCCCAGATGCTACAGTCACTGGAATTGCCAAGAAGATCCGTTGGGCAATAAATAACCTTGGAAATGTTGCAAGCAAGGAATTCAGGCACTTTCTTGGGTTTGAGTGGTGGCAGAATTGAATTTTGTAGCTACATTTTCTCATAAATCTTGTACTCATCTACATCAGCCACCTTGTATCTTTAAGTAAAACATTGCATTCTGAAGGTTGTTTTTTTGGATTTGGCAAAGGTTCATCTGCAGATTCGCAATCAATCAGTGCTTACTCTGAGTTTTGAAATAGGCTGGCTGTGTCATCTGGAGAAAGGAGTTTTTCCAAACTGAAACTGATCAAAACACACTTAAAACCCTCTCCCTTCATATCTTTAACTAGCTATAATGCTTCTGGGATGTAGCAATAGCCAAGATATCACTCTGAAAGAGTGAGGATTGCTAGATGAACTAATGAGACCAGAAACGTAATCTTTCATTTGACTGACTAATGATTCGGCCTCGTTTTTTGCTTCAGCATCAGCATAAAACATGTTAATTCTTTCTTCTAGTGTCATTACAAACTTCGGGTAGCTTGGTGCTGTGTGGTTTGGCCACTTTTCATTTTATATTCCCATCGTGTTTCAAAAGGAAGTTTTACAAACAGAGGTTTTCTAGAAATTCCTTCTTTGAGATGGAAAGTGGTGTGAATATGCTACAGATTTCCAAAGAAAAAGTCTCCCAAAAACTAGTTTGAAGTTGTAACATGGACATGGTGTAAAAAAAAAATAATAATAATTCTTCTGTAGAAATCGTGCCAACACACTTGAGGTGTGCCCCTTCATATTGGCACCGATTTCATACATAGATAGATATGTTTGTTTGAAAAAACAGTTTCTTGGGCCAAGCGTCAGCTGGCACAACTTCACAAGACGAGAAAAGAAAATAAGGTAAGAATATGTTCAGAAAATGGTCAGACGTGGTGAGGACAGCGATCTCCAACAATAAATTAGACAAATGGGAATTAAACAGAGGTGTCAGAATTAAGCACAGATGTACTCACTTTGGGCAGACTCGAGCTGTAGTATATCTGACCTCTTTAGGTATGTACAAGTGATATATATGTATTGATAGTTACGTGACTCATTGTCTACAAGGTATTGCCATCTATTGGGTGATGTATGTATATCAATTGATTTCATTGTTCTAGGAGTGAGTAACTATAGCGGATAAATTCCATATCGAGGATTCCTTTGAAGATATTTGACAGAAAATTAAAATTAATTAAAAAGATCTTGTGAAACTGAAAAAAAAATCTTGTGTGGGGTGAAGATATATTTGCATCTTAAT
>NC_091582.1:27509940-27512440 GCF_042767895.1 Penaeus vannamei | reverse complement strand
TCAGGAAGAAAGAGAAAAAATGAGGTCGACGAGCCCATGAAGGATAGGAAGAAGGAAGGAAGGGATGAGATCAGCGACATGGGAGAGGAGACGAAGGGAGGAGGATATAACAAGCGAGGGAAGAGAGCGGCGACGGAGGAGAAGGAGGAGGATGGGAAAAAGAGATAAGATCGGCAAAGGAGAGGGAGGAAGACGACGAGGGAACAGAGAAGAGGGAGGAGGGAGGAAGACGACGAGGAAAGAGGGAAGAGGGAGGAAGGCGAAGAGGGAAGAGGGAGGAAGGCGAAGAGGGAAGAGGGAGGAAGGCGAAGAGGGAAGAGGGAGGAAGGCGAAGAGGGAGGAAGACGACGAGGAAAGAGGGAAGAGGGAGGGAGGCGAAGAGGGAAGAGGGAGACAAGACGACGAGGAAAGAGGGAAGATCGAGGAAGGCCAAGAGGGAGGAAGGCGAAGAGGGAAGAGAGAGGAAGGCGAAGAGGGGAGAGGGAGGAAGGCGAAGAGGGAAGAGAGAGGAAGGCAAAGAGGGAAGAGGGAGGAGGGCGAAGAGGGAAGAGGGAGGAAGGCGAAGAGGGAAGAGAGAGGAAGGCGAAGAGGGAAAAGGGAGGAAGGCGAAGAGGGAAGAGAGAGGAAGGCGAAGAGGGAAGAGGGAGGAAGGCGAAGAGGGAAGAGAGAGGAAGGCGAAGAGGGAAGAGGGAGGAAGGCGAAGAGGGAAGAGAGAGGAAGGCGAAGAGGGAAGAGGGAGACAAGACGACGAGGAAAGAGGGAAGAGGGAGGAAGGCGAAGAGGGAAGAGAGAGGAAGGCAAAGAGGGAAGAGAGAGGAAGGCGAAGAGGGAAGAGAGAGGAAGGCGAAGAGGGAAGAGAGAGGAAGGCGAAGAGGGAAGAGGGAGTAAGGCGAAGAGGGAAGAGGGAGGAAGGCGAAGAGGGAAGAGAGAGGAAGGCGAAGAGGGAAGAGGGTGACAAGACGACGAGGAAAGAGGGAAGAGGGAGGAAGGCGAAGAGGGAAGAGGGAGGAAGGCGAAGAGGGAAGAGAGAGGAAGGCAAAGAGGGAAGAGGGAGGAAGGCGAAGAGGGAAGAGAGAGGAAGTCGAAGAGGGAAGAGGGCGGAAGGCGAAGAGGGAAAAGAGAGGAAGGCAAAGAGGGAAGAGGGAGGAAGGCGAAGAGGGAAGAGAGAGGAAGGTGAAGAGGGAAGAGGGAGGGAAGCGAAGAGGGAAAAGAGAGGAAGGCAAAGAGGGAAGAGGGAGGAAGGCGAAGAGGGAAGAGAGAGGAAGGTGAAGAGGGAAGAGGGACGAAGGCGAAGAGGGAAGAGAGAGGAAGGCGAAGAGGGAAGCGAGAGGAAGGCGAAGAGGGAAGAGGGAAGAGGGAGGAAGACGAAGAGGGAAGAGGGAGACAAGACGATGAGGAAAGAGGGAAGAGGGAGGAAGGCAAAGAGGGAAGAGGGAGACAAGACGACGTGGAAAGAGGGAAGAGAGAGGAAGGCGAAGAGGGAAGAGGGAAGAGAGAGGAAGGCGAAGAGGGAAGAGGGAGACAAGACGACGTGGAAAGACGGAAGAGGGAGGAAGGCGAAGAGGAAAGAGGGCGGAAGGCGAAGAGGGAAGAGGGAGACAAGACGACGAGGAAAGAGGGAAGATCGAGGAAGGCGAAGAGGGAAGAGGGAAGAGGGAGGAAGGCGAAGAGGGAAGAGGGAGACAAAACGATGAGGAAAGAGGGAAGAGAGAGGAATGAGAAGAGGGAAGAGGGAGGAAGGCGAAGAGGGAAGAGAGAGGAAGGCGAAGAGGGAAGAGGGAAGAGAGAGGAAGGCGAAGAGGGAAGAGGGAAGAGGGAGGAAGGCGAAGAGGGAAGAGGGAGACAAGACGACGTGGAAAGACGGAAGAGGGAGGAAGGCGAAGAGGGAAGAGGGAGGAAGGCGAAGAGGAAAGAGGGAGACAAGACGACGAGGAAAGAGGGAAGAGAGAGGAAGGCGAAGAGGGAAGAGGGAAGAGGGAGGAAGGCGAAGAGGGAAGAGGGAGACAAGACGACGAGGAAAGAGGGAAGAGCGAGGAAGGCGAAGAGGGAAGAGGGAGGAAGGCGAAGAGAGAAGAGAGAGGAAGGCGAAGAGGGAAGAGGGAAGAGGGAGGAAGGCGAAGAGGGAAGAGGGAGACAAGACGACGTGGAAAGACGGAAGAGGGAGTAAGGCGAAGAGGAAAGAGGGCGGAAGGCGAAGAGGAAAGAGGGAGACAAGACGACGAGGAAAGAGGGAAGAGGGAGGAAGGCGAAGAGGGAAGAGGGAAGAGGGAGGAAGGCGAAGAGGGAAGAGGGAGACAAGACGACGAGGAAAGAGGGAAGAGAGAGGAAGGCGAAGAGGGAAGAGGGAGGAAGGCGAAGAGAGAAGAGAGAGGAAGGTGAAGAGGGAGGAGGGAGACAAGACGATGAGGAAAGAGGGAAGAGGGAGGAAGGCGAAGAGGGAAGAGAGAGGAAGGCAAAGAGGGAAGAGGGAGGAAGGCGAAGAGGGAAGAGAGAGGAAGTC
>NC_091582.1:27485120-27486940 GCF_042767895.1 Penaeus vannamei | reverse complement strand
CCAAGCTGAAGAGTGGTAAAGCAGCTGGTATCTGCGGCATACCAGCTGAACTGTTAAAGGCTGGTGGTGAACCTATGGCACGGGGGTTACATGCTGTCCTGGCTGCCATCTGGCAGTCCGGTTCCATTCCTCCTGACCTGTTGAGGGGTGTGGTCATCCCTCTCTGGAAGGGGAAGGGGGACCGTTGGGACTGCAGCAATCACCGAGGCATCACACTGCTCAGTGTACCAGGCAAGGTTCTTGCCCACATCCTTCTGAGACGTATCAGAGACCATCTACTGAGGCACCAGAGACTGGAGCAATCCGGATTCACTCCTGGTAAGTCCACAATAGACCATATCCTCGCGCTTCGAGTCATTGTAGAGCGCCGTCGTGAGTTCGGGCGTGGGCTGCTTGCAGCCTACATCGACCTCAAGAAGGCGTTCGATACGGTGCATCGGGAGTCACTTTGGGAGATCCTGAGGCTGAGAGGAATACCAACAAGGATTATTGGACTAATAGCAAGCCTGTATACTGGTACTGAAAGTGCTGTAAAGTGTGGTGGGGGCCTGTCGAGCTTCTTTCCTGTTAGTTCAGGAGTGAGGCAAGGCTGTGTCCTTGCACCAACTCTTTTCAACACTTGCATGGACTGGATACTGGGCAGAGCTACTGTTCAAAGTCATTGTGGAGCAACGCTGGGCAATATCAAGGTTACAGACCTTGACTTTGCTGATGACGTTGCTATTCTATCTGAGTCTTTGGAAACCCTAGTGGCGGCTCTCGATGCATTTAGCAATGAAGCGAAGCCCCTGGGTCTAGAGGTCTCCTGGACCAAGACCAAGGTCCAGGAATTTGGGGACTTGTTAGGAGAACCTGTTCAGTCGGTACGTGCTTGCGGCGAGGACATTGAAGTCACAGAGAGCTTTACATACCTTGGTAGTGTAGTTCATAACTCTGGGCTGTCAGACCATGAAGTCAGCAGACGGATTGGCCTGGCAGCAGGGGTCATGAACTCTCTCAACAAGAGTATTTGGAGATGTCGGTACCTGTGCAGAAGGACCAAGCTACGGGTTTTCAGGGCCCTGATAATGCCAGTTTTGCTATACGGTAGCGAAACCTGGACATTGTCCTGTGCCTTGGAGGCTCGTCTTGAAGCCTTTTGTAATAGGTCCTTGCGCCAGATCATGGGGTACTGTTGGCGGGACCATGTGTCCAACCAACGGTTGCACCGTGAGACTGGCACAAGCCCTGTTATCTGCACAATCCGTGATCGCCAACTCAGGCTATACAGCCACCTGGCTCGCTTTCCTCAGGATGATCCTGCCCATCAGGTCGTCTCTATTCGAGACAACCCTGGATGGAGGAGGTCTGTGGGACGACCGAGGAAGTCATGGCTTGGGCAGATCGACCAAACCTGCCGTGAAGAACTAGAGATGGGCCGAGTCCCTGCCTGGCGTCTAGCCATGAGGGATCCTCGTAGGTGGAAGCGAAGGGTGGATGCGGCTATGCGCCCCCGTCGGCGTCAGCCCCCATGATGATGATGATGAATGTCGTTTATCCATCATTCATGTATCTGTTGATTTTCATATCATCTTTGTAATATCTGTATCCCGTTCATAACGTGGCATAAGATATACAACCGTCACGTGCCAAAGGACATACAATATTACTTATATAACAAATATATATTTGTTAACAATATTTTTATAACAAATAATTACCGGAGGAAGAAACTGGAAAAAAATCACATCTATTTCTTTAAATAAAGCTTAAAATCAGAAATTCCTCCGCTTTAGGACAAGACTCAGGCCGCCACAAGAGCACAGGACCAGAAGGAAGAA
>NC_091582.1:27472620-27480120 GCF_042767895.1 Penaeus vannamei | reverse complement strand
GTTCAGTGTGATTGGCATATCATGCCCATTGTCTAGGCCATGCCCGGAAAGCAAGAGAGACTTACTCGGAGTAAGAAAGCCCAGTCATTGAGTCAGCCCAGTTCGCGTGCTTCGTCACCAGTGCCAGGACCCTCTGCAGAACAACCTCCAGTCGTTCACGGGTCAAACCCTGAAGTAAGGCAAGCCGTGCTAGTGATGGACCGTGAGATGACTCTGTTTACGGAAATCCTGGAGAAGATCGAGGCCTTATCTAGGGACTTAAAGGATGTGAAGGCGCAGACCCACCAGTTCGCCGAGCGGCTTGCTAGGCAAGAAGAGGCATCGGGTCAGTAGGTGGAAGTGACCAGTCAGCAGGTAGAAGTGACCAGTCAGCAGGAGGGAGTGCCTAACCAAAATGTAATGGCTGGTCAGCCCAACCCAGGGGAAGCTCTGAATCTCAGTCCAAGACCTCCTCGGGAAGAGCAAGGTAGAGATGGAAAGGGAGCTTGAGGAAGAAAGGAGGAGGAATCAGGCAAGATCCTCCCAGTTACCAGCACCTCAGCTTTCTAGGCGAGAACATGGGACATACTGTGATCTACCCCAACCTCTTCCACGTAGCCGACCACCTATGCCAGAACGTGTACCATGAGAACATGTTTCAGGTAATGCGAGTGCTCCTCCATTTTGCCAACCTCCATTTGGGAGATCCACCTTACCCCTGGGGACAGCCCAAAATGTGTCCTATGTCCTCGCGCGGGAATCCATCCCTCACTTCAAGGGGGTACGTCAGCATCAAACCCCTTGAAGAAAAACCAAGAGATTGAAGGCTGGGTACGCTCCATAGAGAACTTGGTAAAACCACCAAGTGAAGCCTTCATTCAAGCTGCGCGTGCAAATTGCCGAGGCCCAGCAGACCTCATAATCAATTCTCCACTCTTTGATCACATACAAGACTGGGACACCTTCAAAACAGCATTACGGACCAAGTTTCGAGGAACTTATACAGCAGCCGATTTTTACAAGGTCCTCTATGAGAACAAAATGAGTGCAGGACAGGCTCCCATGGACTTCTACCAACAGCTGGAGGGTTCGGTCTACCAAGGATACCGGGACCATAAGGAAGCCATAGGTGACCCCTCAGAGCTGATACGTCGTGTATTCCTGTCTGGGATTCCACCTTGGCTCAGGGATTTCCTTGCCCTAAAAGAAGACTGCCCACCCTCAAGACTTGCCGAGGCTGCACAAAGAGTCTGGAATTCCCGAAATGGTATAAGGCATAGGGAATCGACTACACGCCACCAGTCTCCGAATGACTTGCCTGTGGGTGACCATTTGGAGAGACGTCACTACCCAGACCGTCTACCTTGCAGGCATGACTTGTACTCCTGTCCTGTTTCAACTGAGCAAGATGAGGTTATGCCATCACACCCTGCTCCAACCCAATGGTGCAACTTCCATCACAGCCACCACCACCGAACTTCAGATTGTCGTGCAGCAGCAGCAGCCGCAATGAGAGCCACAACCACCAGAAGCTTGACTTGTTTTCGTTGTCGGAGGATTGGACATTTAGCCCGGGAATGTCCCTTTCAGATTGGCCAGAATGGTAGAGCTCCTAGCTCAACTGGCAGCATTGCAGCAGGGAGCAGGAACTACAACCAGCACACAGACGGAGTCAATGATCAGCGTGGTGAGCGCAATGGGTTCTACGGGAAGACCTCTCGTGGAACACAGTGTTAATGGCAGGACAACATTATGTTTCATCGACACCGGATCTGAAGCCACCTTTTTTAAATCTTCTGCTGCCATCCTGATGGATACCAGTCATAGACCTCGAAGCAGAAGTTCCTCAAAGATACTTCGAGGGGTGACAGGCCAGCCTCTTCATGTTACCTCGGAGCTGACCCTTCCTTTCCACCTGGATGATGACCTTACCGTCTCTCACCAAGTTGCCGAAGCTGACATCTCCTTTCCAGGCGACATTCTCATAGGAATGGATCTTCTTCGACGACTTGACTTCGCTCTTTCTCACTGTGCCACCACAAATAAGGATGTCCTTGTTCTCAAGGGGAGGAGCTTTGCAGTCGTGTACACCGACCACCAGTCCCTTGGAGTCTGTCCTGTCACAAGCACCGACATCCTGCCAACAACGCAGAAGGTTGCCAGTGTAGGTGCTGATATTAACAAGGAAAAGGTTCCACTCGTTGATCAGGGACAGAAGCCTCGAGTGGAAGCTGCAGTGCACCTCATCCAGCGTACAGAGATCCCACCCCACTCTGGCTGTTTCCTGCATGGTTGTGTTGCACATACTGGTCCTACCGATGGTGACATCCTGGTGACTCCAGCAGTTGCAGAGGCCCTCAACTTACCTTACTTCATCACCACAGTCAAGGAACGACAATGTCAGGTGTGGGCTGTGAATCCTTCTTCTCGGCCACTCATCCTCCACAATGGAACTCGCCTAGGCACGCCAGAATACATAGAAGCTGTATACGCCACCGACTCATCAGACCTACCACCTCAAGACCCACCTGTGGAACCTGCTGCCAGGACCAGCAATAACGCCTTTGAGGAAGGCTCTCAAGGGGGCGACATGCTTGAGGACGTAGAGTTTGAGTGGGAAGATGATGACTTTGACAGCTTTTATGGAGTACAGGACTTTGGTTGCAGTGACTTGGACATTCTCGATGCTGAATTACCACCCTCATCCGCTCTTGCTACAGTTGAAGCTGCAGAATCCTTAGGATCTAAGGCATTTGGAGACAACAGCGACCACCTTTCCTTCTGTGCTGGGGCGTCATACACTTGCATACCTTGATGATGTAATAGTATACAGCCGAAGCTTCTCTCAACACCTCAAAGATCTTGATGAGACACTGCAGCTCCTAACTATGGCGGGTCTGAAGCTGAACCTCCAAAAGTGCCAATTTGCTGCTACCACCATAGACTTTTTGGGCTTTACCATCTCCCCAGAGGGTGTGTCGCTCAACCGTGAGAAAGTGGTAGCCATCTCCAAGACGCCACCACCCCGCACTGTGAGAGACGTTTCTTAGGAGCTACTGGCTTCTTTAGGAAGCACATCCCAGGGTATGCAACCATTGCCTCGCCTCTACATCTCCTCCTAAAAAAGGGACAAGCCTGGAGTTGGGGGCCAAAACAACAAGCTGCCTTCAACACCCTCAAAGAGAAGCTCACTTCAGCACCTATCCTGCGTCAACCTGACTTCAATCGGGAATTCGAGCTTCATACTGATGCGTCCAGTATAGCCTTGGGGGCATGCCTGATCCAGAGAAACAACCAGCAAATTCCACATGCCATAGCCTACTACAGCAGGAAATTGCGTGATCCTGAGTCTCGATATCCTGCAATTGACCTTGAAGCCCTAGCTGTTGTGGAAGGTGTTCGGGTGTTTGACTCCTATCTCTATGGATGCCACTTCATAGTATACACCGATCACCGCCCGCTTGTATACGTTTTCTCCCGGAAGACCAAATCCCCTAGGATGACTCGTTTTGCGCATGACTTATCCTTCTACAACTTTACCATCCGATACAAAGAAGGGCCTGCAAACTGTGTTCCCGACTTGCTCTCTCAACAGGTTGCCAAGCTAACTATTACTGAGCTTTCCCCTGAAAAGTTGGCAGAAGAACAAGGAGCTGACCCTCAACTGGCTGACATTCGACGGTACTTAACGGATGGAACACTTCCTAAGAAGAAACTACCCCTGCCCTTGAATGACTTCGAGTTGAAAGACGGTGTACTATATCGGCTGAAACACCTCTCAGACCGAATTTGCTACCAGTTGGTCGTGCCGGAAAGCCTCAAGAACTCTGCGTTGAAGGCATCACACCTGCCTCCCCTCGCTTCACATCCAGGTGTACACCGGACATTCCAGAATGCGAGGTCCATGTTTTATTGGCCAAACATGCTGAGAGATGCCAGTAGGTATGTCGAAAGCTGTGTGGCCTGTCAGCAATCTAGAGGCAATGCACAGAAGGTCCCCATGGCAGACACGCCATTAGCTCAGTTTCCTTTGGAAAGGGTATCAATGGACATAATGGATTTTGGTCCTAGTGTGCCAGTTCACTGGGCTCTATCCATATTAGACCAGCACTCCCGCTATTTGCAGATTGTTCCGCTTCGAAGAACCACCGCAGCAGCTGTCCACCGAGCATTCATGGACCATTGGGTCACTATCTTTGGCCCGCCCAGAGTTATTCAGACTGACAACGGAGTTCAGTTCACCAGCAATCTCTTTCATGAACTCACCAAACTAATGCATGCAACAAATCATTACACGATCCGGTATCATCCACAAGCAAATGGCATGGTGGAAAGGACTAACCGTGTCGTTAAGTCAGCCCTCACTGCCCTAGTAAACAATCGCCCAAGAGTGTGGCATCAATTTGTTCCTGAGCTACGCCTGCAAATCAACTCGGCCATCCACCGCACCACTGGTGAACAGCCTCTCTACCTGCTTACCGGCAGGCATGGCAACTTTCCCGTCGGCCTCACCAATGAAGCTGTCTTCGACGAAAACACCAAGCTCCAGGAGCGCCTTCAGGAAGCCTGTCGTGCAGCTGTAGAAGCCTCTAAGGAAGCGCGCCGAATCTACGGGAGGTACTATGACCGTGGCAAAAAGTTGGAGTTTCAGCCTACCGAAGGTGCCCTTGTGTGGTACTATGAGCACCGCCATCGTATGGGAGGTCCTCCTCCTCTCACAGGGAAATGGCGCGGCCCTGCACGTATCCTGAAACGCCTAGGACCGGTGTCCTTTGAGATCCAAGACGTCACCACCGAAGTCCAGATGAAGGCTCATCTGAATCACTTGAAAGCTTACTATGCACCAGCCGAGCTTTCATATGCTGCTGACGACGAGGTCGAAGATGACGAGGAAGTCGAGGATAGTGACGATGATGATGCTGAGGCCCCTAACCCAGATGACCCCTGGATTGCCATGCTGACGTCCATGGTACGGGAAGCAGAGGCCTGTAGCGTCGCTCGAGGAGCTGCAGATGCTGGAGCTGATCTACTCTGAGTTATTTTGTTGTAATGTATTTTGTCTGTTTGTTTGTTTTTTGCTGCCTTCTGCTTGTGGACACGTCTGGCTGTCCACGTTTTATGCTGTAAAGGCAAGTAACGGGGCTCAGGCCAATCTTTGATTTTGTTTCAGGCAGTCTCCGCTGACCACTCCGACCCAAGGCATGGGAGGATTGTGGAGTGTATTAATTACCGAGAGGGCGTGGCACTCCAGTTGGCACTCTTCCTGCGACACCTGTGCGCACTTGACTTCTATGGTTCCCCCTAAGCCCGTTTTCCTTCCCCTCCTTATGTTTACATTAATGTTGCAGTTGTTGGTTTTATGGATCCCACTTTTAGTTTAGTATTTTAGATTTTAGTTTTTATTTTATTTAATTTCTAAATCCAGTTGTGACCTCCCCGAATTAAGTTATCTGTATTTCTGATTGAGACCTGACGTTGCATTTTTTTCTTAATTTATATTTGTTTTACATCTTTTACTTCCTCTGAAGATATATATTTTTCTAGCAGTTTTATTTTGTTTTTATACATTTTAGAACATCTGAAATCTTGATTTTCCAGTCTTATAAATTAGTCGAGGGTTTATCACTCCCATGACGTATTTCGTTTTTTTTTTTACTTGTTCTTTTTTCTTTAATCTATTTTACTAATGTGGTACAGGGTATTATTTTATTATTCTAATTACTTTCCATGTTTTATAGAATTTCTTAGGTTTTAATTTTTTTTACTGCTTCATCATTTGAATGTTTTATCGATTATTCCTAATCTTTCTTATTTCTGCAATTGGACAGCCTTTAACATAATTTTTAGTAATAATTTTGTTTTATGAATCATTTCATCATAATTGTGCATTTTATCTGTATTTATTATTTTATATGTATAAAAATGTTTCGTCGTTCCGTGACGTCACGGATCCTGGAGCCTCCAGGACGTGAAACAATAAATAGTGTCAACTGGAACTTTGTCGCGTTTCCATCCCCCTCTCTGCAGCAGCCAAAATCTCAGGTTGTACTGACCCCCGTTGTGTTACTTGCCTAGGTACTATTAAAGCTGGACGTGAAACATTTATAGCAGTGATAAAGGCAGATAAGGCGTAAATACAGACGAAGCCAAAGTGACAGTATATACCCAGTGATGCTCATTTACCTTTCAATTCACGTTTTATTTTTCAAGTTTCCTTTTAATATTTTTAACAGTAATGTTGCAGCACGTGTTGGTGCTCATTTTTGTTTTGTTTTCACGTAATATTTCCTTTTTTTTAATGTCTGCCTTCCATTTTACGTAGGAATTTTTTTTTACCATACTTTTAATCAACTTTTACTCTGATTCTACTCTACTCTAACCCTGACTCGTTCTCTTTTCGTTTTCTCACTCGTTCTCGCTCATTCTCTCGTTCTCTCGCTCATTCTCTCCTCGTTCTCTCGCTCGTTCTTTTTATAGCAGTGATAAAGTATATATATAGTCATATATATGCTCATTCTCTCCTCGTTCTCTCGCTCATTCTCTCCTCGTTCTCTCGCTCATTCTCTCCTCGTTCTCTCGCTCATTCTCTCCTCGTTCTCTCGCTCATTCTCTCGCTCATTCTCTCCTCGTTCTCTCGCTCATTCTCTCCTCGTTCTCTCGCTCATTCTCTCCTCGTTCTCTTGCTCATTCTCTCCTCGTTCTCTCGCTCATTCTCTCCTCGTTCTCTCGCTCATTCTCTCCTCGTTCTCTCGCTCATTCTCTCCTCGTTCTCTCGCTCATTCTCTCCTCGTTCTCACGCTCATTCTCTCCTCGTTCTCTCGCTCATTCTCTCCTCGTTCTCTCGCTCATTCTCTCCTCGTTCTCTCGCTCATTCTCTCCTCGTTCTCTCGCTCATTCTCTCCTCGTTCTCTCGCTCATTCTCTCCTCGTTCTCTCGCTCATTCTCTCCTCGTTCTCTCGCTCATTCTCTCCTCGTTCTCTCGCTCATTCTCTCCTCGTTCTCTCGCTCATTCTCTCCTCGTTCTCTCGCTCATTCTCTCCTCGTTCTCTCGCTCATTCTCTCCTCGTTCTCTCGCTCATTCTCTCCTCGTTCTCTCGCTCATTCTCTCCTCGTTCTCTCGCTCATTCTCTCCTCGTTCTCTCGCTCATTCTCTCCTCGTTCTCTCGCTCATTCTCTCCTCGTTCTCTCGCTCATTCTCTCCTCGTTCTCTCGCTCATTCTCTCCTCGTTCTCTCGCTCATTCTCTCCTCGTTCTCTCGCTCATTCTCTCCTCGTTCTCTCGCTCATTCTCTCCTCGTTCTCTCGCTCATTCTCTCCTCGTTCTCTCGCTCATTCTCTCCTCGTTCTCTCGCTCATTCTCTCCTCGTTCTCTCGCTCATTCTCTCCTCGTTCTATTGCGGAAGGACTCTAGAGAAGGAAAAGCAACACCCTAAATAGATTCTCTTCAACATTTTTTTTTTTCATTTCAAGAGGAGTGAACGGGACCCCTGATCTCACTTGGTCCCTAAGCCTCTCCTGCCTC
>NC_091582.1:27421778-27426778 GCF_042767895.1 Penaeus vannamei | reverse complement strand
AATGATAATAATAATGATAATAATAATAATAATAATGATAATGATAATAATAATGATGATAATAATAACAATAATAATGATAATAATAATAATAATAATAATAGTAATAACGACAACAACAATAGTAATATCAGTATTAATAATAATAATAATGATCACCATCATGATAATGATTATGATACTGAAAATTGTAATGATATGATAATGAGATGATAAAACTATAGCATTAATAATGATAATAGTGTTAATGATAAGAGTGATAATGAGGATGATAATGATAATGTTAATGATAGTAATAATGAAAATAATGATAATGATAATGATATTGGTGATAATAATAATGATAACAATAATGATAATGATGAAGATAATAATGATAATAGTAATACTAATGATAAGTATGATAATAGTAATAATGATAATGATAATAATAACAATAATAACAATGATAATAATAAGAGGACAAAATATAACATTAATGATAATAATCATTATAATAGTCATAAAAAACAATGATAGCTATTGCAGTGATAATAATAATGACAACATTAGTGATAATGATAACGATGATAACAATGGTAATAAGAACACTGATCATAATAATAATCAAAATAGTAATGATAATAATAATAATAATAATAATAATAATAATAATAATAATAATAATAATAATAATAATAATAATAATAATAATAATAATAATAATAATAACAATAATAATAATAATAATAATAATAATAATAATAATAATAATAGTAATAATAATAATAATAATAATAATAATAATAATAATAATAATAATGATAATAATAATAATAAAAATAATGATAATGATAATAATGATGCTGAACACGAGAATGACAGTGATACTAATACTACTAATGATGATAATTATAATGGTATTGGTAATCATAATGATGAAATAATAACGACTGTCATCATTAAGTTGGTAGTGATGATATGACTGGTTAATAATGATAAAAAATAAACTATGATAATGATGATAAGGATGACAATAATAATAACAGCGACATCAATGATATTATTATCGATAACAATGAAAATAATAATTTGAATATGAATAATATAATAACAATAATAATAATGACAACAAAAACAATCAAAATGATAATAAGTGACAGCAATGGTAATAATAGTGATGATGATAGTAAGAATAACGACAATAGTAATAATAACGGTGAAAATGATATCAGCAATGACAATGATAACAATGATATAGACAATAGTAATAATGATTATGATGATAATAATAATGATAATGATGATAACAATAATGATAATAATAATGATACTAATAATAATAATGACGATGAAAATTATTATAATAGCAATATCAATAATAATTATGATAGTAATAACGATAATGATATCAATAATGATGAGGTTAATGATAATGATAATGATAATAATAATGACATAATAATGACATATGATAATAATGATGATATTAATAGGGATAATAATGATAACAGTAATAACAAGAATGATAAAAATTATAATAATAACAACAATAACAGTGATAATGATAATAAAAGTAATTGTAATAATGACGATTGTAGTAATTATAACAAAACAGATATCAACAAAAATAAAGTAATAATAATAATAACAAAAACAATAACTATGATGTTATTAATAATCATTATAGTTATCATCATTACCATTATCATTATCATTGTCTTTATTATCTTGTTGCTATTATCATTAATAATAATAATAATAATAATGATAATGATAATAATGATAATATGATCATGATGAAAAAATAATAATGCTAATGCTATTAATGCTAATAATAATGCTAATGATGATAATAACAATAATAATAATAATAATAATAATAATAATAATAATAATAATAATAATAATAATAATAATAATAATAATAATAATAATAATAATAATAATGACAATAATAGTAATGATGATAATGATAATAATGACAAAAAAAATAAGACACCTCTGGTATAATTCGAAACAAACAAACAAGCGAATAGACTAACCAGCGCTGCCAAAAACATGACCTCCATGATATTATCAAGACCATGAGAGTTGTAGCAGCAATAATAATGTTAATGACAATACCGATAACAATAAGAAGAAACATATCAGCTATGTTTATAAAGCATGAATATTGCCGCGATCGACTTATTTACCTGTTCTCTCAATTGATGAATATCAAGATTTATAATAAATGATAAGTGTGGACAGGGGAGAGGATAAGAGAAATTCTTGAAAATTTGTTACGAGTGGTCCTATATGCTGCAAGTTTTCCCCAAGAATAAAAGGAAGATTTGAATGCCTGTGTGTTTTTTTTTTTTCTTTCTTTCTTTTCTTCTTTTGTCTTTCAAAAAAAATCGACACGGCGGAGACTCAGCAATAACCTGTTTAAACATGATTCTGTTCCCTCCGAAATATTTCTTTAACTGTGCAATAACGATGAAGTCCCCGAGGAGCGTCTCAAGGAGCTCGGGACTCATCTCAAACCCGAAGATTGTAATCACGTCATCACGGCGATGCCTCCTTCATCACAGTCGCCATGGCTACCATTTGGATTTGCTATCGGTATTTTCTTTCTTTCTTTTCTGAAGCATCTGCCTCAAAAGGAAAGGTGAAGGTGTCAGTGACATGAAAGGTAATATTATTTACAGAATTGAGTTGATGGTTATGCTGACGTAAATAAAAAATATTGATTCATCATTAGACGCCATTTTCTTCCATCCTGGTCAATATGATAAGATTTTCCGACAGTGAGTTTAGGCGATATAATCATGTCTTGAGCATGCATAGCCCTCTCAGAACAATGAGCACACTGACCCTTTGAATACGGACTGAGCTTCTGAACACAACCTGACCCCCAGAGTATGGCCTGACCCTCTAAAAACGGCCTGACTGTGAATATGACCCTGACTCTCATCTAACATTATTTCCCTGGATAATACCCCCTGTACGAGGACAATCTTCATATACGTTTCTATGTTCGTTGATCAATAGACAAAAAGACAAGATACGTGTTATCGTTTCTAATGACAACAGACGTAATTGTTGTCACCCTCCATCACGTGACTGCCTTCCTCAAGCATAACACGGAGTTGCGACTAAGAACTACACTTGGAACACTTCATGCCACGGGATCCTTCACCGTATAATCCTTCCTGCTGTTACATAACCTGATAGACTGTGGTATTGCATTGTGCCCTGGATTAATCAGGCTATAAAAAAAAAAAAACGCATATTTCTGAAGCACTTTAGGAGACCGTCGACCAGTGGCGGAGCTAAGGGAGGAGAGGCGCTTTTCCGCCGCCGCCACCTGACGCCACGGGAGATGGGCGCCCCTAAGTGATGTCTGGCATTTGATAAAACAATTGGGAATCTACTCAATAAATATATGAAATAAAAGAATGACTTTGCAACTTAGAATGATTGACGAATGGCTGTATAATCTATAGACAAAAGAGATGAACTATTGATGTAGTGTTTTGCTTGCAGAGGTTCAGAAATAGATATTGGTCCTGATAAGCAAAAGAATATTTATATTTTTCGATGTGGGGCCTTTCACGGGACTTTGCCCCCTCGGTCCAGCTACGACAGTCACCGAACACAAAACAAGGTCAAACCGGGATTTTTCCCACGCAAAAGGAAGAGAGAGAGAGAGTGCGCGAGTGTGTGTGAGAGAGAGAGATAAAGAGAGAGAGAGAGTGCGTGTGTGTGAGGGAGGGAGAGAGAGAAAGAGATAGAGAGAGAGTGCGTGTGTGAGAGGGAGAGAGAGAGAGAAAATAGAGAGAGAGTGCGTGTGTGTGAGAGAAAGAGAGAAAGAGAGAGTGGGAATGGATAGGCTTTAAAAAAAATGAGAGAGTCCTATAGTAGTGAATAAAATATACCGAATTTGATTGCTGAGGGTACGAGAAGGCCGAACCCCAGCGACCTCCTGTCACAGGAAAGAAAAAAAGAAGCTCAACCCGGATTCTGGAGAACTGCGATTCTGATCATGTGACACTTTATACTCGTGCACTGATATGGCTTATACATCAAGGCTTTTGCACACTCTTTTTAATTTGTTTTTGTTTTTTTAGTTTGTTTTTGAAGTTGCCGCCTTAACCACTCTTTTTTTCTTTTGAGAAACAATCGGAATATTCCACGGGCAGTTGCCAGAAAAAAAAACACAAATGATGATAACGAGGCAAGGTGTTTCCCCTGACAATGAAGTGGAAACCGTTGCGTAATAATGCGTACCGGAAGACAGTGTAGAAAGGTACACATTAGTTTCAAGAATGTTGTGTGGTATTGAACAAACCCGGAAGAGTGTGAAACGAATGTAATCTGACAAAATAATGTAGATCTCTCGCAGGGGATTGTCATCTCGTAAAGATTAGGCCCAAGCTCAACACTTCATTTTGCAGAATTATGCCAATGTTATGCGAAGAGAAAGTAATGGCCTTTGTCAGAGCGCCAAGAGTAGCGCCACCAGCGATCGATAATTACTGCCATATTACTGACGATTATTTTTGTTCTAGATTATTGATTTACTGCATTTTTTACCAATTAATTCTTTTCCACTTGGAATGTTCTCTGTTGCATTGCACAGTGCGTATATTCTCCATTTCGAGAGACGAGGAGTTCAAAAGTAAGAAACAAATTGTATTATATATGATGATTTATATAAAAAATGTGATTCCCATTATCTCCCTCATCTCCCTTGATTTTCACTTTATTTCAATTACTTGGAATATATTGTTATGGAAATTACAGAAGCCGTAAAAATAATTCCTCTGGTGAGTTCTTAGCCCTTAGGGTATGCGAAAGGCGTTGTTGCCATGGTGACCGTTCGCCGTCTGACTTAGTAAGCGGAAATCTAACCCTTTAATTCTTAAGATAGCAAGAAAAAGAATTAGCCTCTAGGCAAGAGAATTCCCTGCACAAAACACCTATATGATATAGCAAGAATATAGCTGTATCCCGGATTTTACTACCCAGTAAGC
>NC_091582.1:27389278-27391778 GCF_042767895.1 Penaeus vannamei | reverse complement strand
ATCATAATGACAAAAGTACATGTTATGGTGATAAGATCACTCACAGAACAGAATGGAATAGAAGAAAAATCTCAGAAGATAAGGAAAGCAGATAAAGCAATTGTGCATTTGAGATTAGAGATAGGTTGCAATTGAAAAATCTGATGTACAGTTCCTTGATAATAATGATCATAATGATGGCGATGATGATATTGATGAGGATGGTGATGAAGATGATGTGGTGCTGGTGGTGGTAATAATGATGATAATAATGATTATTGTTATCATTGTGATAATAATAATGGTAATAATAATAATGATAATAATAATGATAATGATGATAATAGAAGCACTTAAAGAGCGCATGCCTCCGCCAAAGCGGATTATAAAGGTAATGATAATGATAATAGTTAATAGCTACCCCTATTTTTTCATCATTTTCATCATTATCGTTATTATTATTATTGCTATCATTATTATTATCATTTTTAACATTATTACTGCCATTACCTCCGCCAAGGAGGTTATGTTTTGGTAGCGCTGGTTAGTTAGTTACTTTGCTTGTTTGATTGTTCTTTGGTTAACAGAATAACAAAAAATTATAGATAGTTTTTATGACACTGTCACAAGAGATGTCTTAGCTTCCTTGGCGAAGATAGTAATGATGATAATAACAATAATGATAATAATGATAATCATTATCATAAAAGTAATAATTATGATAATAGAAATAATAAATAGAATGGTAATGATGATAAAGATAACAATGATAATTGAAATAAAAATAATAATAATGATAATAAAAATAATGGTTATCATAATAAAGATAACAATGGTAATAATAGTAGTAATAATAATGATAATAATAATAATGATAGAAATAATGATAATGATAGTAATAACAATAATAATGATGATGATGACAGCGACAATAGCAATGATAATAGTGCTTGAATAAGAATAGTGATAATAAGCATGACAGTACTACTCAAACTATGACACGAATAACGACAGTGATTAATTAGAGAGAAAATATATGCAAGTAAATCAGTCTGAGAGAAGATATTATAGATTAGATTAGAGAGAAGATATATGCACGTGAATCAGTCTGATGGAATTTAAACCTTACCGGGAAATGAATAAACTCAATTGATAAACCTGTGAAGTTTATGCTTAGGCCTACTATTGGGCTCTTGTGTTTCGTTGCAGGTTCAGATGAACACCCTGGTCGTCATTGGCATCTTTCGGTATATAAGCATCTGCCACCCTCAGTTCAGTAAGTATTCGTGTTTTTCTGGTGCTTTTGTCTGTTTGTTTGTTTTTTCTAATTACTAAGTGTCTGCAAATGATGATGATCTGGAGAACAGTTTTAGATTTAGAGATTGATATTGTCATTTCAAACCATTATTTAAAACGTGTCTTTTTTCAACCATGTTCAAACTCCTTCCACCTCCCCCCCCTGCAAACCATTACACCCCCCCACCATCAAACCATTCCCCTCCTTTCCTCCCTTTACAAACTATTCTCCTCCCTTCCTGTCCCGACAAACCACTAACCTCCCCCTCCCACAATCTCCCTCCCTCTTTCCTCCCACACATAAACACCTTCGCTCCCCTCCCTTTTCCACCCTCCCACATACAAACCCCCTCCCTTCCCTCTTCCCTCCCACACACAAACACCCCCCTACCTTCCCCCTCCCTCCTACAAACCAACCACCCTTCCTTCCCTCCCTCTCCCATCCCCCTAACCCCCCCCCCAAAAAAAAATACCCCCTCACTCTCCCCTCCTCCTCTCCCCCCCCCCCCAAAAAAAACCACTCACCCTCCTCTCCTCCTACCCCCCCCCCCCCAAAAAAAAACCATCCTCTTCCTCCTCCTACCCCAACCCCCCCACCCTCCAAAAAAAAAAACTCCTCCTACCCCCCCAAAAAAAAAACATCCCCCTCCTCCTACCCCCCCCCCATCCCACCCCTCCAAAAAACCCTCCCCTACTCCTCTCCCCCCCCCCCCCCCCATTTCCAGAACACCTCCTGAAACCAAGTCTAGCCAAGCGTTGCCTGGTAGCGGCCTGGCTGTATGGCTTGGCTTGGTCGACCCCGCCCCTTCTCGGCTGGTCTCGCTATGTCAGGGAACCGTTCGAGACCTCCTGCTCAACGGACTGGTATGACCGGTCGCTCTCCGGTATCGCCTACAGCATCTGTGAGTTTGAGGACGAAGCAGTTACTCGGTGGTTGTATTTATCCGTATCATTATCATTATCGTTATTTTTATCATCATTGCTCTTAATATTGTTGTCATTATTTATGGTATTATCATTATCATCATTATTGTCATTGTGATTGTTATTTTTTCATCATCATTATTATTAAGTGTGTCATCATTATTATTATTATTATCTTTATTATCATCACCATTATCATTACCATTACTATTATCAATAATAGTGCTATGGTTATCATTATCGTTATTACTGACATTGTTATCTTTATTTTCATGTTATCATCATCAATTTCTTTATCATT
>NC_091582.1:27381778-27384278 GCF_042767895.1 Penaeus vannamei | reverse complement strand
GCTTTTTGAGTCATTAGTAATGTGTTAAAGTAAGGGCGAGAGTGGGTAAGAAAGGAATAGGATGGCGTGGAAGTTGGAAGAAATAAGCGAAGGGGAGGAGGAGTGGGTGGGCGGGAGGCTGAGGGAAGGATGGGGTGGGGTGTAAAAGAGGTATGGGTGAGGATGGGGGTTGGGGTTAGGTATGTAGGCTGGGGTGGCAATGTGGATTGCGCTTAATGAAAATAGTCACCGATCTGACTGCACGAAAAAAAAAAAAACATTCACACTAATAACAATGAACTTACGTTAATTGCAATATTAATCAACTACTATGTGAAATCATAAAAATGGTACTTTAATTAGTAAGTAAAATGAATGAAACGGTGACTGGTTTGGGTCAGCTTCCCTGAGACAACTGACCCGAAAGACAACCCTCGTGGTTGTAAATGATGCTTAAAATAAATTCCCTGAGGAAGGTGATGACGTGATGACCCAACCGTAGAAGGGACACATCATCCAGCTCATATGCAGAACGCAAATTGGGCATCCCGTCTTGTTGGGAATACCAGCGATAATCTCACGTATAGCGATAAGAATGCGCGGCGCGGCGCGTAGATCGCCTCTTGCGATGTGTGCATCTTTGCACGTACAGAACAACTTAACATTAATTATCTTAACCTAATTACATGTCCATACCCAGCTGGGGGTCGTCACCAAGGACCATGTAATAATGATGAGGTGAGGTTCGTGATTAAGATAAACGAAAATCAGGAACAATATGAAATCGTAGTAGCTGTATAATATAATCAATCTCTAACACGGAGATAGCTTAATAAGATATAAATACAAATAGCTTGAATGTAATTTAAGTTGGGCGAAGTCAGATGGTGGGGAGGGGTATTTTACCTGAGTAAGGTCAAGTGAGGTCATTAACCAAATATACGTTAAAATAGCAAGAGCTAGTATATACGAGACTAAATAATATTGTGAAAAACAAGTACACAATAATCAAATTACAGATAAATGAACATGAATAATTAAAGAAAAAAATATATCTATAAAGAAGGCGAATAATTATCGAAATATACTTCGGAATATGCACAAATATACTATAATAATAATGTAAAAACAATTCGTTGAATTATGCTAGTATTATTATAGTTCCCGATATATTCATGCAAACCGGAAGTAAATTCATCACTCTGTCGTAAATACGTTGATAACGGGATAATGATAAAATCACAATGTTATAGGACCTGACTTGATTTCACCTGAACAACCATGAGTGAGGTCATTCGCACTATAAAACGAATATAACACTTTATACATAAAAAAATACTAAAGTTATTCATATAAACATACAAATGAGCAAGGCATACTATTTTTGTATAAATATAGATACGAAAAAAAAATAAAACGTTATCACTGCAAAAAATAATTTAACACTAGCGGACTAGAAATATTGAAAATAGGTAGAGAGGAAGGGGGGATTAACGGGTGGGGGTTAGGAGAGAGGGAGGGGGTTTAGGATGGTAGTGATAGTAATAGCGGGAGTGTAAGGAACGGGTATAGGTGGGAAGCGTCGGGAAAGAGAAAAAGTTTGTGCATAATTTAACTAAATTATTTAAATATTCCAAAATATCCCACAAATGCATATTTAAACCAAGCCTAAATAGATGCACTTAGTAATATGCCAAATTAACGTCGATATAGCGTCGGTTTATACACTGGAAGATAATAAGAATAAGAAAATATACCAAATATATGGCAATACTTGTAACTCTAGCCACGTGGCTTAGTATGGTTAATTTAAAGAAAAATGCACGGCCTAGTTCACCCACATAAATGAAAGATTTAAGCATTACTAACGATTTATGCTAACTAGGCTAGCATGAGAGTTAGAAAAAACACGCCAAAGAAAGAAAATGCACTCTCGCAAGTGCTAAAAATGGGGATTGATTCCCTTAAAAAAAAGCGACGATCTACCATGACGAGAAAAAAAAACATGGTAGATAATAGAAAGAAGAAAAGAAAATGCACTTTGCACGAACACTTTAGTAGATATTTGAAAAAAAAATCACTGCACTTGTATAAAAACGGCATGCACACATAGGCGAAGAAAATGGGAAAGAAAAGGAAATTGCCAATGGTGTACTTACAGTTTTTCGGAGGCTTGTTGTTCGTGTCATCCTGCCGCTTGCCACCAGTTGTCAGGGGTTTTGTGTTGCCCTGATCTGGTGGGTTCATGGAGACACAATTCTGGTTCAGCTGTTTATTGATAGAAGTGGCTGGTAGGTAGCGTGGCGCGGGTTGTTGTGGGCAAGGAAGCCCAAGAGGGGCGCCGAGCGGGGCGCGCGTGGGGGAGCGCCCCCAAGGAGAGGTCTGGTCAGGGCCGTGGGCCCCGGTCAAGTGTGCTGGGTCAACTGTGCTGTAGGTTTCGAGCGCTGGTCGCGGGTCCCTAGCAGTGGAGACGCGGAAAGGAAACCCTTGTTCCTCAGACTCTCTCAGTCGACTGTAATGT
>NC_091582.1:27374278-27376778 GCF_042767895.1 Penaeus vannamei | reverse complement strand
AATCTCTCTCTCTACACACACACACATTTTATATACGTGTATGTGTGTTGCTATAGGGCTTTTTATTGAATGTCTTTTCGCCGAAGTGCATTTAGCCGCCGAATTATTGGCCGATCGGCAATTTCGTCGACAATCATTTTGCCAAACGGACACATGGCCGACAAACAATCATATACTGAATCGAAATGCTACCAAATACAGTGCAGATAAAATTTACTTCATCCGCCCACCGAACAGGGATGGCGGATCAGGCAAGACAGATCTGACCTCTTCCGATATCCGGTGGACTCGAGGAGCTGATGTTCTCCCGACCGCGGTGTGGGTGGGAATGGAGGGCCGTGTTGATGTGCAGACTGGACAGGTTTAGGAGTAAATATGGCGAGACCTTACTTATTTCGACCGGTATGATGGACAGCAGCCTTCAGAAAGTTTAGCTTTGCACAAATCGCATAGTTGCCAAGCGTGACTTCAGCCCATCAAGCACCCAGGCTTAATAGTCTTTTCAATAGTTTCGAAGAGTTGGCAGAGAGGGATGGCTATCGTTCGAATCCTCTTTGCTCACCGTCAAAAGAATCTGTTGTCAAATGATCGCTTTATCACTAACAATTGACTGATGGCGTGCACTGACTCCTTTGGCGCACACGAATTCACAGGTCCAGGGGCAGGTTTTCAGCACATGATCGACATGATTCGGAAGCGAGCGTGTAAAACAGCGGAAAAACTACTGTGAATTTATGAATTTTATTGTTTACGTAATATTAATTATATCTATCGTATATATATATATATATATATATATATATATATATATATATATATATATTATATATTTCAGTTTAGTATTTTCAGACTGATTATCTTTGATTTTACAATTATATACTTTGAAAAGATATTAAAATCATAATAAACACTCCTTATTTCTGTTCTTGCTAACCAAGATTACAGCCATATCTGCTTTAATTTTTTGACACTTTTGCGAAACAGTTTACTTCTGTGAGAAGGGCTATGCGTCCCCTAATAGTGCTAGGCATGTTTGCTCACTTAGCTGATGAACTTGGGCTGTAGTCTTGTGGCCGTGTGACCAGGATCCGCATGGGACAAGTTAGAATTTTGTGCAGCTACGTGATTTGTTGGTAATGAAAATGCCACTCCTTGAAGGGCTTTTGTGGTCCTCCTACATAGACCTTACACTACAACACATTCCACATGCCGATGTCGAAAATCGGGATTCGAGACTCCAGGTCGTTATTGATGACCATCGCAGAGACAAACGGCCGTATTGTGAAACACGTTGCTCTCCCCGCGGATTGCCTGCATATATTTGGAACAAATGGAGGCAACTTGGAGCAAGAGCTAATTTTTAAAGACCTGCTGCACCATTTAGGAAAGTCTATACTGCCTGTTAGCTTCCCCAATGGCTTTTGCTGATGTATTCTAACAGATTTCAGAGATTACAATTATCACCATATATTACTGACTCTCATCCCACGAAGAACATTTGCTTTGCTCTTAATACCTATCAGTGGTTTCCAACTTTTCCTGGCTGGCACCCTCTTGGCTTCTCTAATAGTATCTAATCTAGTAAACCAATCTATTTTGCAGTTTTAGCTGTGTTAGCTATATGGAAGGGAAAATCACCATCTCAACAACAACCATAGTAACAATGCATTGTTTCCCAGTTATTGTTAATGCGATGAATGTGCTTGGTGCTCCTCTACTGCAACTGTCGGACCACAGTCGTTTTCAAGACCTTTGATTGTCGGGATTACCAATATGAGCAAATATTATTTCATTATCAATGAATCAGTCAGACTCGTGACAACTCTCCTGCCTGTTTGTATTTACCTACCTAACAATTATTTGATTGAATGATGGTAATCAGGAATATATATTGGGATGAGGGCCATTGATCATGTTAATCATTGTGATTTCTGCAATCTGTAATAGTACATCAAGAAAGCTATCAGATGTTATAAACCTAGCAAAACCTTTCCCAATTAATGTGTGGCACAATGTGGCTGGGAAAGATAGTCGGAGTGTTAATGGCAACACTGCTTATAGCAACAGCGGGGTATGTTTTCCAAGCTGTCCAGGGCTGAGGGATAGTTGTCAGTCCGCCTCAGGCCACCGGCGTGCATGGATGTATTGTGTCCCTTTTGTTTCCAAATTAAACATCTGACGGCAAGCTAGCTATTTGCCTTACCCTCCCCCGAGGTCACCCTAACATGGTGCAGTTACTAGCGAACCATAGAAAGATGACTACACCAACATGGCCCAGATTTTCGACCACATCCAGAACTGATTGCAGACTTAAGCATCCCTCCTCATGCCCAATGTCACCTTAACGGCACTGCAGCAGATTGTGACGACAAAAGGCCCGTCTACAGTGTGCCCCATACAGAGGACCAAGGGGGAAGCTCTGCCGCCTTCAGAAGCCTTGAACTCCGTGAGCAACCTTGTGTTGCAGAAATTCAACCAGACTGTGTGTTGGACAGACATT
>NC_091582.1:27341778-27344278 GCF_042767895.1 Penaeus vannamei | reverse complement strand
AAAGGTTAAGAAGGTAGAGTGATTAAATGAATTGTACTGTATCTGTGACTGGGGAAGGAATAGGGATAGTAGGTGATAACAGTAGATATGGTTATCTTAGCAGTATGAGATTAGGTATCTGAGGGTTGAGATAAAGGTTCAGGAGTAGGTGAAGTAGTGTCTGGGGGTTCAATAGGGATGGTGATGTCTGGGGAAGGGTATTGTGATGAAAGAGATTCACGTGTGTATCCAGGAGGGAGTGGGAGGGCTAGTGGGGAAGGATGTTTTTTTTTTTTTTTTTTTTGGGGGGGGGGGGGGGTGAGAGGAAAAGGTATGTGGAAAAGAATCGGGTTTTGGAGGGGTTTTGGTTTGGGTGGTTGAAAGGATGAGGTATTTTGGGAAGGGGTTGGGGGAATATAAGAGTTACTGAGTGCATTGCAATGTATCTGTGACTGGGGAAGGAGTAGGGACACTGATCAAGTAAAACAGAGGTGGCTGTTGGAAAAGTAGCAGAAGAATCCATGGGTTGAGAAAGGGAGACTGGGGAAGGTGGTGAAACATCAAGAAAAATGTCTAGAGAGGAGGGGTCTGGAGAAGGACACTGTTATGATAGAGAGGATTAGTGTGAGTATTCAAGGGGAAGTGGTAGAGAGGGTGGGGGTATGTTGGGAGGATGTAGGAGGAAGGGGGGTGGAGGGACTTGGGAAGGAGATGGGTTGAATATCTGCAGATATTTTAAATGTAGAAGGAGTAGGAGCAGAGGAATTGGGGGAGGGGGGATAAGGGAGCAGAGTGTTCCCTTGGGTCATCTTTAGGAAGTTTTGGATGTCTTCAAGGATTTCTGGAGGCGAATTAGGTATAGAGGACTGAGAAACAAAGGTTCTCTTAAAAGGAGGAGAAGAGGAGATATCTGAGGAACAGATGAAGAGGAAGGTATAGGAGACAATGTATTATGAGAGCATGGAGTGGAACGTTTTTGTTGCCTGGTATGACAACTAAAGTGAGGAGGGGTAGGTATAGTGGTAGAGATTGGAGTATCTGGATTTTGATGGAAAACGGATTTGAATGGTGGATAGGGTAAGTAGACATTAGACATAGGACGTAGGTTTTGGGTAAAGGGGAAAGATACTTGGGGAGGTGCAAAAACATCTAGTGTAGATGGTGGGGGAGCAGAGCATAGAACTGTTTTCGAATGAGTTGAGAGAGAAAAACCTTGTCATCATGTCTGGCCTCTTAGAGTGAGGCCTAGTTTAAATCTGAGGACTGCTACCTCACATTCAAAGTTATAGGCAGGGCAGTTCCTATAAAACACATTATGGGAGTCTCCACAATTGGCACATGTACGTGACTGAGCAGGGCACTTTGAATGGTCATGACCAGGTTGGGAACATAGAGGGCAGCGTGCTGTGGAGCGACAATGTTTGGTTGGGTGGCCAAAACTCCAACATTTCTGACATTGACAAAGAAGGGGTTGATACTGTTGGACATGTTAAGATAATCCACCAATATAAACCTCATGAGGGAGATCTTGTCTATGGAAGCTAATCTTGGCAACATTGACGTGGGATTTATGTTAGCCTCTGGGAGGAAGAGTGTAACATTGTACTGCCACTGCATCATATTCACCAAGGCAGGAAAGTAGGTCATTATCACAGTCTGACCAGTCCTTGTTATACATGGGACAAGCATTTGGGGGAATAGAAACAGTTCCAGTACAATTATTAAGAGTTGGGTGAGGTTTGGCAGGAATGGGTTTGCCAGTAAGGTCAGTTGGGCTTCAGATGTAACCGTGGCAAGGAATGAACGATCAGAGTGACTGCGAAAGGTAACCTTGCCTCCTTGTTTCTGGAGGCACCACTGAAAGTGAAGGGTATTCTCAGAATAGGGAGCTGTGGGGGGGGGAATCACGAAGAATCGCTCCCATTTGGCTGGGCCAAATAAAATAATCAGAAGGTTTGAATAAGTAGAGGCAGTAGAAGGACGAGGGCGAGAGGCAGATGGGGTGGTATTGAGTGGAGTAGTTCTGCGGGGGGGAGGACAATAAGGATGAAGAGAAGTAATAAGGGAAGAGGGGGTTGACCTTGAAGAAGGTTGTGCAGCAAGAGATGAAGAGGATAATGTTGGGGATGAGGAAGAGGTGTTTTCTAGGGGTTGAGTAATAACCTAGATGGGTGTTCCAGAATGGTTAGAGTTGTTCGTAAGCATCAAAGAGGGGGTATTAACATCAGTGGTCAGAGCCATAGTCAAAGGAGAGGGGTCGGAAAAACATGAAAATCAAATTCAGATAGGCAAGCCTTAATGCCTCTATTACGGGTAAAGAATCTTCATTATTGGCCATGGTGAGCCTGAATAAAATGGGGAAAAGAAAAGGTCTACCCCTCAGGGTCCCCATAAAGTGTAAGGGCTAGCTAATTAACCAAGGGAATACCAAGCCCGTGGCTCCCAGAGGCCGGTCATGACTGACACAAAGCCAGCCTTTCATCCTTTCAGCATTGCTCTCACACCTTAGGAATGGGATAAA
>NC_091582.1:27322575-27325075 GCF_042767895.1 Penaeus vannamei | reverse complement strand
CCAGCTCATACGCAGAACGCAAATTGGGCATCCCGTCTTGTTGGGAATACCAGCGATAATCTCACGTATAGCGATAAGAATGCGCGGCGCGGCGCGTAGATCGCCTCTTGCGATGTGTGCATCTTTGCACGTACAGAACAACTTAACATTAATTATCTTAACCTAATTACATGTCCATACCCAGCTGGGGGTCGTCACCAAGGACCATGTAATAATGATGAGGTGAGGTTCGTGATTAAGATAAACGAAAATCAGGAACAATATGAAATCGTAGTAGCTGTATAATATAATCAATCTCTAACACGGAGATAGCTTAATAAGATATAAATACAAATAGCTTGAATGTAATTTAAGTTGGGCGAAGTCAGATGGTGGGGAGGGGTATTTTACCTGAGTAAGGTCAAGTGAGGTCATTAACCAAATATACGTTAAAATAGCAAGAGCTAGTATATACGAGACTAAATAATATTGTGAAAAACAAGTACACAATAATCAAATTACAGATAAATGAACATGAATAATTAAAGAAAAAAATATATCTATAAAGAAGGCGAATAATTATCGAAATATACTTCGGAATATGCACAAATATACTATAATAATAATGTAAAAACAATTCGTTGAATTATGCTAGTATTATTATAGTTCCCGATATATTCATGCAAACCGGAAGTAAATTCATCACTCTGTCGTAAATACGTTGATAACGGGATAATGATAAAATCACAATGTTATAGGACCTGACTTGATTTCACCTGAACAACCATGAGTGAGGTCATTCGCACTATAAAACGAATATAACACTTTATACATAAAAAAATACTAAAGTTATTCATATAAACATACAAATGAGCAAGGCATACTATTTTTGTATAAATATAGATACGAAAAAAAAATAAAACGTTATCACTGCAAAAAATAATTTAACACTAGCGGACTAGAAATATTGAAAATAGGTAGAGAGGAAGGGGGGATTAACGGGTGGGGGTTAGGAGAGAGGGAGGGGGTTTAGGATGGTAGTGATAGTAATAGCGGGAGTGTAAGGAACGGGTATAGGTGG
Source organism: Penaeus vannamei (assembly GCF_042767895.1). Classification (NCBI taxonomy): domain Eukaryota; kingdom Metazoa; phylum Arthropoda; class Malacostraca; order Decapoda; family Penaeidae; genus Penaeus; species Penaeus vannamei. Next base: position 27,324,015 of record NC_091582.1, on the reverse strand, counting down.
GAAGCGTCGGGAAAGAGAAAAAGTTTGTGCATAATTTAACTAAATTATTTAAATATTCCAAAATATCCCACAAATGCATATTTAAACCAAGCCTAAATAGATGCACTTAGTAATATGCCAAATTAACGTCGATATAGCGTCGGTTTATACACTGGAAGATAATAAGAATAAGAAAATATACCAAATATATGGCAATACTTGTAACTCTAGCCACGTGGCTTAGTATGGTTAATTTAAAGAAAAATGCACGGCCTAGTTCACCCACATAAATGAAAGATTTAAGCATTACTAACGATTTATGCTAACTAGGCTAGCATGAGAGTTAGAAAAAACACGCCAAAGAAAGAAAATGCACTCTCGCAAGTGCTAAAAATGGGGATTGATTCCCTTAAAAAAAAGCGACGATCTACCATGACGAGAAAAAAAAACATGGTAGATAATAGAAAGAAGAAAAGAAAATGCACTTTGCACGAACACTTTAGTAGATATTTGAAAAAAAATCACTGCACTTGTATAAAAACGGCATGCACACATAGGCGAAGAAAATGGGAAAGAAAAGGAAATTGCCAATGGTGTACTTACAGTTTTTTCGGAGGCTTGTTGTTCGTGTCATCCTGCCGCTTGCCACCAGTTGTCAGGGGTTTTGTGTTGCCCTGATCTGGTGGGTTCATGGAGACACAATTCTGGTTCAGCTGTTTATTGATAGAGGTGGCTGGTAGGTAGCGTGGCGCGGGTTGTTGTGGGCAAGGAAGCCCAAGAGGGGCGCCGAGCGGGGCGCGCGTGGGGGAGCGCCCCCAAGGAGAGGTCTGGTCAGGGCCGTGGGCCCCGGTCAAGTGTGCTGGGTCAACTGTGCTGTAGGTTTCGAGCGCTGGTCGCGGTTCCCTAGCAGTGGAGACGCGGAAAGGAAACCCTTGTTCCTCAGACTCTCTCAGTCGACTGTAATGTTCTCTTCAAAATGTAAAAATAGGGATTATGATAGTAATAATAATAATGATGATAATAATGACATAACAATAATGATAATGATGGTGATGATAATAATAATGATAATGATAAGGATGATGATGATGATAATAATAATAATAAAAAATAAAAATAATAATAGTGATAATAATAAAAAAATAAAAAAATAATAATGATTATGATAATAATAAAAAAATAAGAAATAATAATGATTATCATAATAATAATGATGATGATGATGATATCAATAATAATAATAATTATTATTATAATAATAATTATAATAACAATAAAGATAATAATAATAATAATAATAATAATAATAATAATAATAATAATAATAATAATAATAATGATAATAATAAAAAATAAAAAAATATTATTTTTATAATAATAATAATAATAATAATAATAATAATAATAATAATGAGAATAAAGATGATAATGATAATGTTAATGATGGTAATAATAATTATA
>NC_091582.1:27307575-27317575 GCF_042767895.1 Penaeus vannamei | reverse complement strand
CACCCAGGCTTAATAGTCTTTTCAATAGTTTCGAAGAGTTGGCAGAGAGGGATGGCTATCGTTCGAATCCTCTTTGCTCACCGTCAAAAGAATCTGTTGTCAAATGATCGCTTTATCACTAACAATTGACTGATGGCGTGCACTGACTCCTTTGGCGCACACGAATTCACAGGTCCAGGGGCAGGTTTTCAGCACATGATCGACATGATTCGGAAGCGAGCGTGTAAAACAGCGGAAAAACTACTGTGAATTTATGAATTTTATTGTTTACGTAATATTAATTATATCTATCGTATATATATATATATATATATATATATATATATATATATATATATATATATATATATTATATATTTCAGTTTAGTATTTTCAGACTGATTATCTTTGATTTTACAATTATATACTTTGAAAAGATATTAAAATCATAATAAACACTCCTTATTTCTGTTCTTGCTAACCAAGATTACAGCCATATCTGCTTTAATTTTTTGACACTTTTGCGAAACAGTTTACTTCTGTGAGAAGGGCTATGCGTCCCCTAATAGTGCTAGGCATGTTTGCTCACTTAGCTGATGAACTTGGGCTGTAGTCTTGTGGCCGTGTGACCAGGATCCGCATGGGACAAGTTAGAATTTTGTGCAGCTACGTGATTTGTTGGTAATGAAAATGCCACTCCTTCAAGGGCTTTTGTGGTCCTCCTACATAGACCTTACACTACAACACATTCCACATGCCGATGTCGAAAATCGGGATTCGAGACTCCAGGTCGTTATTGATGACCATCGCAGAGACAAACGGCCGTATTGTGAAACACGTTGCTCTCCCCGCGGATTGCCTGCATATATTTGGAACAAATGGAGGCAACTTGGAGCAAGAGCTAATTTTTAAAGACCTGCTGCACCATTTAGGAAAGTCTATACTGCCTGTTAGCTTCCCCAATGGCTTTTGCTGATGTATTCTAACAGATTTCAGAGATTACAATTATCACCATATATTACTGACTCTCATCCCACGAAGAACATTTGCTTTGCTCTTAATACCTATCAGTGGTTTCCAACTTTTCCTGGCTGGCACCCTCTTGGCTTCTCTAATAGTATCTAATCTAGTAAACCAATCTATTTTGCAGTTTTAGCTGTGTTAGCTATATGGAAGGGAAAATCACCATCTCAACAACAACCATAGTAACAATGCATTGTTTCCCAGTTATTGTTAATGCGATGAATGTGCTTGGTGCTCCTCTACTGCAACTGTCGGACCACAGTCGTTTTCAAGACCTTTGATTGTCGGGATTACCAATATGAGCAAATATTATTTCATTATCAATGAATCAGTCAGACTCGTGACAACTCTCCTGCCTGTGTGTATTTACCTACCTAACAATTATTTGATTGAATGATGGTAATCAGGAATATATATTGGGATGAGGGCCATTGATCATGTTAATCATTGTGATTTCTGCAATCTGTAATAGTACATCAAGAAAGCTATCAGATGTTATAAACCTAGCAAAACCTTTCCCAATTAATGTGTGGCACAATGTGGCTGGGAAAGATAGTCGGAGTGTTAATGGCAACACTGCTTATAGCAACAGCGGGGTATGTTTTCCAAGCTGTCCAGGGCTGAGGGATAGTTGTCAGTCCGCCTCAGGCCACCGGCGTGCATGGATGTATTGTGTCCCTTTTGTTTCCAAATTAAACATCTGACGGCAAGCTAGCTATTTGCCTTACCCTCCCCCGAGGTCACCCTAACATGGTGCAGTTACTAGCGAACCATAGAAAGATGACTACACCAACATGGCCCAGATTTTCGACCACATCCAGAACTGATTGCAGACTTAAGCATCCCTCCTCATGCCCAATGTCACCTTAACGGCACTGCAGCAGATTGTGACGACAAAAGGCCCGTCTACAGTGTGCCCCATACAGAGGACCAAGGGGGAAGCTCTGCCGCCTTCAGAAGCCTTGAACTCCGTGAGCAACCTTGTGTTGCAGAAATTCAACCAGACTGTGTGTTGGACAGACATTTTCAGTTCAGTGCAAGCTCAAGGTGAATTATTATTTCACAAAGTGTTCCCAGAAGGAAGTGAAGTGTGAGTTCCAATGCTCAGATCGTAAAAGTAACATCAGTGAGTATATGGTGCTATGAAAGCTGGCGCGGAGCTGCATGAGGCTCTCATATGTGAAGTGTTTCATGTCTGTGGCCAAATCCAGGATATGGACCACATACTAGCATATTGCGTTACAAAAATTAGCGCACAGAGACGTTCCTTGGTCCCGATACGAAACAGAAGCCGCAGTTCATATCACGGAGGATGCCACTGCCAAGGATGACATCGCAGCAGCCAACGTCGAGACAGATTTGCTGGGGGCACCACCCACCAGGCAAGACAGTGCATACCCTGGCACCAGTTCCTCATCACTTTTATAATAAAGTAAGGCAGCAGCTAGAAGAGGACATCAGGAGGGGTATTATTCAACCTGTGCCATCAGAACCTACAGCGTGTGGTCGTCCATAAAAAGGATGGACAAGCACAGAAGACTGTGGATTACAGAAGACTCAAACAGGTGAGCATATATGAAACCCACCATACCCGACCATCGATCGACACAATAACCAGCGTGCCAAAGCATCCAAGATTCCCATGGATGAAGAAAGCAGGAAGTTCACAACCTTCATCACATCATGGGAATGCTTCCGTTATCTGCATACGCTTATGGGACACTGTCCTGCACAGATGTTTTCACCAAGTGCTTTGATGACTCGATAACAGATATACCAAGGAAAAGGAAATGTGTGGATGATCCCCTCCTCTATGACCACAACTTCGCCAAGGCATTCTGGCACACATATGGCTTTTTAGAGACGCGTTCAGGAAGGGAATTACACTGCCTGGACTGATTTTGATTCTGCAAACGGTGTAACATTTGCAGGTTAGGTACTAGACTGGGAGGACTACAGAGCAGTTATTACTACTGGCTGGTGGACCAGGTAGCTCCCTTCAATGTTGCCCCCTTTCAAGAACTCTTGAGGAGACCCTTAGGTAAGATGGTGTACTAGAACAGCCAGCTCCAGCTCATCTTCTGGCTGCAGAAGACCTTCGATATTACGTCACACATCCAACGGCAGTGTTCGCCGAATTCAGCAGGCTGTGATCGACTTGTTTAAACTCAGTGGAGAAGAGTACATGACCTATACAGATAGGCTGACTGGCTGGCTCAAAGTGGAGCACCTCCCCAATTGGTCAACTACCAACGAACTTGTATCGGTCTTAGGAGATAGTTTCGAAGGTTTTGCATCCCAGAACACCTTCCATATGATGGAGGCACAAATCTCACCAGCGAGGAAGTCCTATCATGGTGAGTGCAACTGAGAATATTCTCGGGGTACTTCACGCAAACAAATGGTGGAGACGAGGCCACAGTGAAATCAGTCAAATGAATTCTAAAGGGTAACATCGGTCTAAGAGGCTCCTTCGACTTTGATGATGCAGCTGCAAGGGTGTACTTCAGGATCTCAATACCACACTACAGGACAGGGACTATGAATACGGCTGTTTATCAGTGTTTGCTTTGAGGATATTTAAAGTTGATCATATGCCGGCGGTGAAATTTCATCTACCCAGCCTATGTAATGAGGTAAATTTACATCATTCAATTTAACCCTTTAATTGATTTATTGCCATATGGCATCACTAAATTCCAGGGCACATTTATTTAAAGCAGTTTACTATTTACAGGGCACTAACACCCCCTGTTGGTAATTTTTTACCCCTTGGGGAACACTTGGGATTCTAATGACCTTTGCCTCAGCCCCATTTACTGTTTGCTAGATCTGTTTTTCCATACATATTCATTTCTTCAGAGAGAGCTTCTGAGTGAGCTTTGGGTGTACTTTTATTGGGAAAGAACTAGGGATAGAAAAAAGGAACCTGAACAGCGATGTAAATTATCGTGCATCCATAGGACAACTCAAAATTTCACTCCCACCCTTTTACGGAACCAAGTGGCTACTTAGTTACATTATGGCTGATTATACTGCTACTTATGAAGGGCCGCCCTCAGGGCCACAGCCTTTTTAGGTGAGAAACGCCCATTTCCCCTTAAACTCTTATGTTAATATAAATTGTTACTCGAACTTGCAATCAAAAATGTGTTACTAATAACACGTAACTTCAAAAACATCGCTAGTTAGCAGAAGACTGAGGACATTTTTAAACCACTTCCTTATTTCTGTTTTGTAGATAGTAGCAAAATCTTGTTAACATTAACTGCTTTAACGTTGTTTTAGTATAAATACACCCTATAAATTTGCTGTTAGTTGTCCTTGGGCTCATATACGCGACTACTGTAATTTTTTTACGACCCGGGGTCATTGCCCCGGCTACCCACCCCTGTCGGTGGTCATATTCATATGGCATATGGTATCCAAATATCTTCACAAGAGTTTCTTGTATACAAGTACATATATATATATGCCCTTACAGTTTACCTAGTTTCCCATAAATATATGTAGCCAAACGGCTAATCTGTAGAATGATACTTCTTTACTTTGAGAGGCATGTCAAAATACTGTGATGTGTATGATAAGGTCAACAAGCTATTTTCGTGAAAAAATGTATTCTTATATGTTTATTGCAAGGAAATTTCGTTTTTTCGTGTGAATTTCTAAACAGTACTATGTAAGAAAATTATTTTTCTAATGCAATAATTTATTTCATTTTTCTATTCATGGTCGAGTAAACTTCATATGAATGATAAAATCCTTTCAAATTCACTACTATTTTTTTCAGCCGTATAATGTACACCGATATTGTTCGGGAACCGGTAATGTTGCCAATTGGTGACAACTTGCAATTGCAAATATGCGAACAAAAATGTAAATCTGACGCCATATATGAGTTCTAGGAGCATACATACTTTTATTCGAAAAGGATATATTTTTCCTATGACAGCTAAATTTGCCAATTACAAAGTTAGGGTTAGATGGGAAAAAAAACACCCGGGCATGGGAGTTGACAATGCTGCATTTGGAACTCCTCATCCTGCTCGTCCAGACATGTTGGACAAGACGTCTTGACCGTGTGAAACCTCTACTTTCTCGCTCTGGGACAAGTAGTCAATCTCGTTCATCTCGCTCTCCTGCGAGGCTAGTCGAGCAGGACGAGATGACGTCACAATAGTATTTATTTGTAAACATTGACAGTTGCAGGCAACCGCAAGATATTGATATCGTAATCAGGTTACAGGACTTATTTTCACTGAAAAAGAAAGAAAAAATCTTACGGCACTAGAAACTTCCCTGGGCCGGTCGCTACAGGAACGCTGCCATATGTGTCTACGTTGTTGCTGTAGCGGCTCCGCCCCCATTCCTAGGAATTGTACTCGAGTTGACGAATCTGGTTTTGTTTTTGAATTGTATTAATTAACTAATCACTATTTAACTTGTGTAACAATAGGAAATAACTATAAATATAAGGTGTTAGCTATCAACATCATAAGTTTACAAATCAAACAACGAAAAACTATAAAAATCAGTTGAAAGTGCGCGGGCCCTAAGCGCCTCCCATCATACTTCTTCCGGTGTCTATCGACACCGGTTTCAAAGGTCACACTTCTTTAAATATTTTGAAAATACCAATATTTACAAATTGATATCGACTACATTTAAAAGGATATATGAGTTTACGCCAACATATTCAGTTATACATACACAATAAAGGCCTTTTTCCGGTGCCAAGAGGTGTAGTACTACAGATTTCCATGACTCCGCCCCTATTTATGGGGGCGGAGTCATATATAAGCAACTGCATCTGGCTGATGAGCGCGCGGAGCACCTCTGCTCGTTTTAAAACTGGAAGAAAATGGGAAGTTCAAAGTTGATGCTGCACTGTATGGTGCAATATTAGTAACTTTGATGATTTTAATGAGGATATCATTGCACTAAGTACTAGTTTGAAAGTTTACGCGCGCGTGTATATGTGTGCATATATGCATACATATTATATATATATATATATATATATATATATATATATATATATATAATGATATAGAGTTTAAGGTTTATATACTTTCGTTTTAATTAATAGGGCTACGGCTAAGAAGAGCGAGGTTCAAATTTATCTTTCGTATGTGTACATTTTTATGCGATATGTCATGTAAGGCTTGTTACTGTTTTTCTTATATCATTTATGCTTTAATTTTGGGCAATTTTCAGGCCTCCAAAAGTGTTCCATGACGAATAATATACGGGAAGTATCATGTTTTATTTACAGAATGTGTTAGAATGGCCAAAAGAATATTATTAAAATTTATATTAGGTTTTACCTACTAATGTTACTTACTATGTATATATAATTGAATATGCTGACGTAAACTTATATATTCTTTTGAATGTAGTTGATATCAATCAATAAATAGTGTCATTTTCAAAATATTCAAAGAAGTGTGACCTTCGAAACCATTGTCGATGGACGAATGAAGAAGTATGGTGGGAGGCGCTTAGGCCCCGCGCAGTTTCAACTGATTTCGATAGTTTTCCGTAGTTTGATTTATAATTTGATGTTGATAACTAACAACTTGTATTTATTGTTATTTCCTAATGTTGCATCAGTAAACCAGTAATTTGTTAATTGATACAATTCAAAAACAAAATCAGATTCGTCAACTCGAGTACAATTCCTAGGAATGGGGGTGGAGCCGCACCTGTGGCACAGCGTAGAAGCATCGGCAGCTTTGCTGTCGCGATCGGCCCAGAGAAGTGTCGCAAATGAAAAAAACGACACCCTGTAGTGTAGTTAGACAGTTTCTTGGCACTGGAAAAAAGGCCTTAAGTAAAATAATTATGTAGAACTTAATATAAATTTTCGTCATATTCTTTGAACCATTCAAACACATTCTGTAAAAAATAATAATAATAATAATAAAAAAATAAAAAAAATCCCGTATCTTATTCGTCATGGAACACTTTTGGAGGCCTGCATATGCCCAAGACTAAAGCATAAACGATATAAGAAAATTAACTATCTTTTGCCCTACATGACATATCGAAATAAGTTAATTAAAAGCGCAGGCATACGGAAGATAAACCTGAACCTTCTTAGCCATGGCTCTATTAATATGAAATCATTAATAATAAAACTTTAACTATATATTATTATCTATGATAGTCGTGTAGATTTTCAATATTATATTTCTGTTGCTAGAGCAAGACAATCTAGTAAAAAATTTAATGTTTTCCCAAATTACCTAACCGTAAGAGATATTTCTTAGAATCATTAGTGTAGCATCAAACCTTAACTTCCCATTTTCTTCCAGTTTCAAAACCGGCAGAGGTGCCTCGCTCATCAGCCAGGTGCAGTTGTTTATATATGACTCCGCCCCCATATATAGGGGCGGAGTTACAGGGGTGTAGCGCGACAGTTGTTGGTGGAGATGAGAGGCCTCAGCATTAGGCGCACCAAATGCAGGGCGGGATTCATCTGGATACCAACCAGTATCCGCTTAAGTGTGATAATGCAGTTTAGGAGTACAGGGCTCCCTGCAGCCTACCCAAGGGATTGAATTGCATTACTTATGATTGAATTTCATTATTTTCAGCTTTTGTACAGCTTATCCATGGTGAAATAGCAAATTGTCCTGCGAGAGCACTTACTACAGAAAATTATTGTACATTCAGGAGTGCATATTCTACTGATCCATCAACAGCTTCCTCTCATCTGTCGAACAAGAAAAAGGGTCTTCTCAATTACGCACTTCCCTTTAGCCCTTCGAGCTCAAAAATGAAAGGCTTTTCTAAGCGTATTCTGACGACCGTTAATAGGGAAGGCTAGATCAGTAGCAACTCGAGGAGGTCTCATGGCGTCTGACTTTGATGATGTTACAAGAGTTGCGATTCTATTTTTTTGAAAAAGAACACATGAGGATTATTATTAATTTTGGTCTGTTTAATTTTCAAAAGGGATGGGAAATTATGATTTTAATGGCAATATTTTCACTGATCAAAATAGCCCCGTGGATGAGAAAAGTGGGCAATTATGTTTATGCATGAATAATTCTGAAGTCAAGGGCCTGTATTTTTTTTACTCAGCTAGAAGAAATTAAGTTAACTATTTTAATTAATACCTTTATGCACCTACTGAATGAATGAAAGGTATTTTATTTAATATGTAGGATACCAGGCCAACAAGACTATAAAGTAAAAACTGTGAAAAGCCATTGAAACTTTAACACTGTCGGGTATTGTACAAAATGTAAACGTGAACTTGTACCATTCTAAAAATAGCCCGGCCTGGCATTCTACACATTAAATATGATACCTTTCATTCATTCATTGAGTGTATGGAGGTATTAATAAAAGTATGTATACTTAATTCCTTCAAGCTGAGTAATAAAAATACACGCTTTAGGCTTGACCTCCACTGCGAGCAATTCCACTTGAGAATCATTCATGCATAAACATAATCACCCACTCTTCTCATTTACAAGGCAATTTTGTTTTGAAGATTGTTCAATGAAAATAACCACTAAAATAACTATTTCCATACTTTTTGAAAATTGAAAATGATAAACTCCGTTTTTTTTTTCAAAAACAGAATCGCAACTTTCGTGACGTCATCAAAGTCAGACGCCATGACACCTCCTCGAGTTGCTACTAATCAAGCTTTCCCTGGGAGTTAATGGCAAGGAACTCGTTATCATAATTAATGGGAATTTCGGGTTTAATTCTTGTACTTATAACGGTATTAAGTATATTAAACAATTATGTATCTAGTCATATCGGATATCTCATAGCACTTCTTTTATAGGGTTTTAGATATCTCTTGGTACTCTTAGTGCCTAAAAGTAATGACGTCATTAGCTCTGCCACAGTTTTGGCCCTGTCAATCTGTGCGCAATTTTATGTTTTTTCCTCTGTGCATTTTATTTGAAAGTAATTTATTAATAACAATGATTGAACAAAAAATATAAAACGGAAGAAATTGATCCGTTAATAGCATGCTAAAGTTTCGACTTGTTTGTCGGCGATGAGCCCGTTAGGCCTGTAGACCGTAGACGATATCTGTGTGCGGGGGGGGGGGGGGGGGTATGTGCTTCATGCTCGTGTGTTGCTTTCCGAAATATTAGAAGAGTATTTCCCGCCAGAAAGTTTTAACCTCGGACCCTGTAGTTTTAATCTAAATTTTGGAATGTAAAAATTGGCCAGAGTCGTTCATTAAGGCGCTGTCACACTAGCACTTTTTCCGTCAATTTTTTTTTTTTTTTTTTTTTTTTTTTTTTTTTTTTTTTTTACAATTTTCTGATTTTTTTCCATTTTTTAGCGCTGTCGATTTTCCACTCAGATGATAATGATCGTTTCCGTCAGAAAACCTTTCCGTCAACTTTTTCAGCCAAGCAGAGTCAAACCAAGAGATATATTCGAGAAAGTTTGTATTTATGTTAAATAAAATTGTCAAAAAATTGACGGAAAAAGTGCTTATGTGACAGCGCCTTTAGACAATGAAACGGTGAACTAATTTTGTAAATGCATTACGCGAATCTTATCTTTATACTTCAATAGAAAAATGTCACACTGCAGAAGCAGTCACCTTTGTTTACTGTGTGTATGCGTGCGTAAACAAACAAACACACACACACACACACACACACACGCACACACACACACACACCCACACACTCACACACACACACCCACCCACACACCCACACACACACACACACACACACTCACCCAATCACACAATCACACAATCACAAACACAAACACAACCACAACCACACAAACACAAACACAACCACACATACATGTATATATATATATATATATATATATATATATATATATATATATATATATATATATATATATATATATATATATATACACACACATACATATTATATATATATATATATATATATATATATATATATATATATATATATATATATATACACATATATATATATACATATATATGCATACATATTATATATAT